>NC_073692.1:424032988-424063446 GCF_029784155.1 Uranotaenia lowii
GATTCAAAATAAAATATCGTTTGAATATGGGAAAAATGCCTCTATCTTTATCAAGCAATCTGGCAAGTCAAAATTCATTGAAATGGTAAGCTATTTTTGTAAACAGAAGCAATAAATATCTAAAACGGACAGTAACTTTTATCGATGGGTTGGGATTCGCTCAATAATCTGGTTGATTAAAGCTTTTGATTTGAGCAAGAGATTGTCTTTTCTTTGTCTTTTTTTCAGGGATTTTCATCCTATTGGATGATTCATCCCATCCCTTGAGCAAGAGATGATTTTTTTAGAAAGCCTTAAATTTCTTTTAAAAAAATAACTTATTCTATGCTCATATAAAAAAATAAATTTACCAAACTGAACAATAAAATGTCTGAACAAATGCAAACATTTCCACCATCTATAACAATAAATTAATTTTCAAAAAGAAAAAAAGTGAGAACTGAAACTTTCGAGGATCCAAATTGATTCTTGAATACTCGATTCATGTTTAAGATTTTAGTTTGGAATTTGACGTTTGAAAGCAAAACTGCAATTATTCAGTTCAGCAAAACATGGAGGAAATATAACATTTCCTGCAGATTTTTTACGTGAAGAATTCAAGCTCAATTCCATAAATACAATCCTATCTGTGGATGATTTTATAGACATAAAATCAAGTATTTTTAATAAAACTACACTGTCAAAATACAATTAAATTCTTCTTAATCTTTGTGATTCTCAAGTGAGTTGTGGGTTCAAATTGACTTGGGTAAAAAATTTGTTATTTTTAAAATGAATTAACAATCGAAATTCATTAATCTGCTATCTCTTCCTCATTGAAATAATCATTTTGATATTTTTTCTTGATTGCATAGCTCGTTTGCGAACGTATCTGAATTTGGAGTACCGTAAACTGGGGGAACTTTGATCAGTGGGGTAACTTTGATCAACATGAAATTTTTGCACATAATCATTATTAACTAAGTATGGAGTTAAAATATCTGAAAACTGTTTACTACGTTTGAAAGCCTGTAAATTGAGTTTCAAATAAGCAAAGTAGGGTTTTTATTGGGAGATTTTTTATATTAGGTAAAACATAATTTTAAAATCTTAAAATGTCTGGTTTTTTGAAGGCTCACAAACAAACATCTCTCCTGATCAAATTTAAGCGTTAAGGAGCAAATGGATTGTTTAATGTGAAAGTTCAACTTTTTTCTTGGTTTAGGTTCAGTTTAAGTGTTATTTTTATGGTCATTTGATGATTATTTTTGGATATTGAAAAAAAAAACAGTAATTTTCCATGAAAAAGCCCGTTTAGAAAAAAATGGCTAAAGACTCTATCAAATGGTTAAGTTTGAAGAAAAAAAGAACATGGGAACAGTACGAGGACCTAGGGAATTGCATGAAGGTAATATTTTATTTGTTTTTGAGGCCAAAAAATATTGACAAATGTTTATAATTTTTGCCCCTAAATGTATGCAGCAACATTGTCCATCTTTCGAGTATATTTATTTTTGAAAGAAAACGTTGAAAAATTCAATTGAGTCCAAACAAAAAATTACTGTTATCGATGTTTTGAGCCATCTGTGCTTAATGGCATCAAAACAATAAATTTGAAAATGTTGAGTACGTAAAAACCATTGTTATCAAAGTTTCCCCGAAACTCGAAATCCGGTTTTGTAACAAACATTTAATTATGATCACCAATGTCGTTTGAATTTACTGCAATCAATGACCATGTTTAATACTCCTCACCTCAGTAAGGGTTTTAAAGCTTTTAGGTATTACAAAAAACTAACCCCTTCCAAAATATTCAAAAATGAATGAAAAAAGTGATCAAAGTTCCCCCAGCTTACGGTACCTATTAGATCTTAATTTTAATCTTGAACCTTAATTCAAGTTTACATTTTGGATCTTTTTTCCAATTTAAATATTGTTTCGAAATCTAAATTCCATTTTGGAATTTAAAAAATGAACCAAGAAGTGATATTTGTTACCCAAATCGACTCAATTATGATCAAGTATTCCAAATTGTTTTGGTTTATCAAGGCTTGCTCGGTTTTGCCCTGAAATTTTCTAGACAAGTCCAGTCCGCCCCAAATGCCCGGATATTTGTGAAAACTGCTCGGATCATGAACGATTCTATCAGCAATATTTTGTAAATAAAACAAAAAATTTCAGATTCAATTTTGATTTAGAAGCTGAGAAAAGTTTTCTTTAAGTTTGTTTCTTCAAATTAATAATTTTTTTAGGGATTATTTGAATAAGTTGAACGCTGATTATGTGCTTCAACAAATAAATTAAATTTAAAATGTTCTTTTTTCAAATTTTCCTAAATTTACTTTGGATTCTGGCTTGGAATTTTCTCAGATTTTCCCGAAAACTATACGGGTTTTGGAATGTTAAAAATCAGGAAGGTAACGATTTTTGCAAGTTTGAAAAAAAAGTGCCAGAAACTTCCAGGCCAGGCAACGTGTGAAAATAATTCTGAAAAGTTTTAATTTTGAAGTTTTTGGTATCAATTTGAACTCAATATTTCAATTATTTATTTTTTAATCAACTTTTGAAACTGAATTAAAATATCAAAATGATAATGTCAAGTTTTTGACTCAAGTTCACGATGCAAAATCTTTGTTTTGCTTGATCTCTGTAAAAGAAAAAAAGTTTAAAAACTTCGAATCTGAATAAAAAACGAACATCCAGGATGGTTTTTTACATTTTTTTTTTCATATTTGGAAACTGTCTTCCAAATATTGAAAACCATATGGGGTTCAAAAATCATGAATCAATTTTTTTATGAAGGATTTAAATTCAATGTTTAATTTTGTTTTAATTTTTTAATGGTGTCGAGGACTGTGTGGATTAAGTTAGTTTTTAAGATTGTATCCCATTTACCCGAAAACCATTGCCCAGAATGAATTTTTCCCAGAATGACAAATACCCGAAATCAAACCCCAGAATGAACCATTTCTTAGAAAAAAATTCCCCAGAATGCATCATTTACCAGAATTTTTTCCCCAGAATGGACCATTTCTCAGAATTTTTTTCCCTAGAATGGAACATTTACCAGAATGGCACAAATCCCAGATTTTTTCCCCTAGTATTTTTATTTGTTTTTTTTTTCTAATGAATTCTTGAATATTTCATATGATTCAAAATTAATTTTTTCAAAATGATTTTTAAAATGAAACTACGACTTTGAAATTTTCCAACTAAATTTATTTTAGAACCAATATTGTGCTTTGTTTATGGTTTGGGTACTTTAATTGATTCAATGCTTACCATGGTCCTTTAAAAACCGTTTTGGTATCCGACTCCTCACGCTGCGCGTTCGAACTTGAAAGACGTTTTGTCCTTCACGCTGTCGCGTGGCGGACGGGGCTAAGGGATCACCCCTAGCTTTCACGCAGACCAAGGAAGCCCCGGCAGACCTAGACCAATGTCCTAGGGCCGCCGCTTCCGACGGCGGGTCGGCGGCCTCCTCGGATTTGGGAGCTTCGGCGGCTTTGTGCCGCCTCGGCCCCTTCATCCTCGTTGGTTGCGGCCTTGCCGCAAAAGAATAAAGTTATGCAACCCCATTTTTTTTGGTAACAATTCCTTTTTTTTAAATAATTTCTAGTAAGGATAATTGTTTTCAATTTTCTGGGAAATGGTCCTTCTTGCGAAAAAAATTCTGGTACATGGTTCATTCTGGTGAAAAAATTTCTGGGAAATGGTACATTCTGGCGAAAATTTTTCTGGGGAATGGTTCGTCTGGGGAAAAAAAATCTGGGGAATGGTCCTTTCTGGCGATTGGAATTCTGGGAATTTTTCATTCTGGGCAATGGTTTTCGGGTAAATGGAGTACAACCAGTTTTTAATTCATTATTATATTAAGCTCTTTTTAGGATCAACTTGTGATCCGATTATGTTTTTACACAAATGAACAAGTTCCTAATAATACGAATTCGGATACAGTATCCGAAATATGAAAACAGAAGTCCAATGTTGAAAGTATGGAACCAGAACCTCTGAAAGGAGGTAAATCTCATTGAATATTTTATATTCAGATTAAGAACTAAATTTCAATCAAGAAGTGATTTTTTATTTAACTGTAGCCTGTAGCAGAATTTTAAACTATGGACTAGTTTTCGGGATTTTGTAATCAGTTCTTAGACAAATTTGCTACTCTTAATGAATTAACCTTACTGATCATCCATATTTAATAATTCATTATTTGGAGTATAGAGTAGTATACCTAACTTATTTTTTTTCTGGGCTCTAAAGTGGGGGGAGGAAAGGGGGGGGGGGGGGTGGGAGGTTTAACTCCCAATTCCTTCTAACAACGGCCATGTACAAATATGTGAGTCGATTTCAATATTTTTGAAGTAAATATAATCAATTTTTTGTAGTCATCACAGTTTCTAAAAAAAATCAATTTAGGTTTAATTTTCTATTGAACATACATACATATTAAAAGCACGTTGTCACTTATCAAACAAATGAGTTTTCCTTCTTATACTCAGTATGGTTTTATGATGTTTTATTTGTAATGGGATCGATCGAACTGAATGTCAAATGCTCAGATAAATGTTACAAAAATCTAACAGTTTGTTCACCCGTGAATTTTGTTCCAAAAATACAAAATAAAATCCTGTTCAAAATATAATCGAGATCAAATACTACAACAAATTTAAGGAAATTGTTAAGACCGGTTCTTATTTAATCAGTAGTGAGTGTAGTTACGATCAAAGTTGTAAGTGAAACAGAAAAAACGTCTTTTTATGAGTATACTGTAGATTATTTTTAGCTTTTTGCATAAAGTTTATCTTGAATTTAATTTGAAAGCATTAAAACACAGAATTGTTTTCGGATTCATAATTTTTTTTTTATTAATTTTATGTATTCAATAATTTTAAAACTTTATGGTACCGAATGTTTTACATTGGTTACTTTTTATATAGTTTATTGTAGCTTTATCGTTTTTTAACAGTTCAAATAGCTTGACAGTGAAAAATTTGAGATTTAAGGCAAAATTGCAAGAGGTTATATGATTCACAATAACAAATTTGGTATATATTCAATGAAAACTTTACATTGCGTTTCTATACTCAACTGCGTTTGTCACTTCATCCACTAATTTATTGAATAAGAACAGTATGGAGTGTATTCGTGTTTTGTAAATAATTTTTGAATGCATTGGTGAAATTTTCAGTTGGCTACCTAGTAATGTTATGTAAACGTGTTATAAATTTGGTGACTATATATCATGTGGTTTTGAGATAGCGTCCAATAAATTCAGGAGCTCACTGCAAAATATCGAGATCGAGAAAATTCCAGGAAGATCCAGTGGGAGACCCAAATGCCGCTGGAAATCAACTATTCAACCAGAGGTCCCGTAGTAAATCGTTCAAAGAGTCTGAGAATATCTAACAGTTATCTAAAGTTTGAATATAAGTGAACATGATTGTTTGATTCCATGAAATTTAGAAACGCTAAAGGTTTTATCAAGTGCAATTCGAAACTTTCTGACGATTTTTTCTGATTGGTTAGTCCAGCTGACTAGTAAACAGGTCTGACTTTATTGCAGACTTCTAGAAAAGCTTGTCACTGGAAAAATAAACAAAATACGTTGGTCAAATCATGTGCAAACTAATTGGACCGAGAGTGGGGATATATTCTGAAAAAATTCGAACATGACAGCAAAAAGAACTCTGTAACGGGAACCTGGCAGGTTTTCAGCCAGAACATTTCAACAAGTCTCGCCTGTTAAAAAATTCGATGTCCGTGAAAACTGCAGTTCAGTCGATATTTCGTAACGTTTGACACGACGAATGGCGTAATATACAAAGAAGACTGCCTTCAAAAGATGACAATCGGCTCAATTCGTCATAACATCAACTAAATTACAAACTTTGAATAATTTTGAAGATCAAGCTTTAGGAAACAGAAAACGTTATCAAAAATAGTCTTGATTTCAAAAAAGGGTGGTTAACATCATACATTATACATTGCACACGTCGTGCCCAAAAATTGAAACCGTATTACTTCTACATTGGACATTATCTAGAAAACCACTCGACAGAACGTCACGAAAATATGCACATGTAAACATTACGTTTCTAGACAGCTTCGCTGAAAATTTCATCAATTTACATTCATGTTTTCAAAAGTTAATCAGTATACAAAGTGTAGAAATTTATTAGAATACACTCCTTTTAGGTTACATGATTTTAGTTTTGGGTTCATTCGATTATCAAAAAACGTTTGTAGTCTAAACATTTTTCCTTTACAGAAAAAAAAATTATAAAAGAAATTCGTCCAAAGTTTAGATTTTGCCTGCATATGTGTTCCACACATGTTAGCCTCGGATACATCAATGGAGGTGGTCATTCTTTCATTTTATGCACCCCCATTGGCCGTATTCTATGCTTCCTGATGATGATGGCATCCCGAACGCTAGCTGCTACCCTTTCCCTGGGCATTGTGTTAGCCAAACATAAACTCCGAAAAGTAATATTTTGTCGAACTTTATGCAGAGAATAGTGCTGATGATGATCGAAATTCGTTCCGGTCTCAGTCTTCGACGGACCTAAGTTTGATTTTCGGCTTCCATTTTGTGATGCTGGATGTAGTAAAGGGTTGACATTTTATCTCGCATCTACCTGCCCGGATGGTGTTGACGTTACGAATCAGAGCCATTCGGTTATGGTCGCACACAAGACCAACATAATCATCACCATCATCATCATCATCACCAGCTTCATCAACATAGACGGACAACAGATAACAGGGCAGCTCTTTTGGCCGGAACGCGTTGATTATGATGAGATGTTCAACTCATCAATGTTTTTGGTAACTTCGCTCACATCAGTTGAACACAGAGCATTTTGGGTGCGATGCGAACGATAGGATATTGAAGGAGTTCTGGTAGCCTGTTGGCACAAATAAATTTGTCCTCATGATGACAATCAATGCCTCGTTAGGGTGAGCTATCACCCTAGGGCATGTTCTTGAATTCTTCCCGAACTTGAAAGGAATCGTACGAAATATTCAAATTTCCTATTTTGCTTCCTGAACCTGAACCAATTTGGAAATTCGTCATTGGCATATAGGGGAGAGTGGGGATACTTGATCCCCTTTTCTTATTTTCACCATATCTTTCTGGAAAAATTTAGCATCTCGCCGTCTTTGATATTTTCTGACAGCTTGTAACTTCAAATTTCTATGCTCCAAAAATTAGATCGATACTTGAACCCGTTGATGAACTAGAAGCATTTTCGTGGGAGTAAAAAAATTGAGATTTTTCTGAAGTTAGGGCAGACTTGATCCCCTATTGAAGGAGACTGGATCTTTTATTCAGGAAGCCCTAATCCTTGTATAAAAATCAAACAAAACCCCAAGATAGAATGTCAATTGACTATTTTGGTCATGTTTGTACTCAATTCACAATTCATAGCAGACATAAGAAGAAAATTCTATAACTTTGTCTCAACGCTAATAACATTGCATACTTAAAGGCGCTATTTTTTATAATTAAGAGAAAATTAATTATTTTTGCTCTTTTCTTCAGACAATTGTTTGATAAATATTAGTTTTTGGATAAATATTAGTAATTTCGTAATCAGCAATCATAATGATCAATTCAGAAGAAGAATATGCCGTTTGGAAGGGGGATCAATTGTACCCAACTCTAGGGGATCAAATGTACCCATAATCAACATTTTAGAAAAAAAATTCTGAAAAAAGTTGAGAGTTTTTCATTTTTTTTCATTATTAATGATCCCGCGCCGATCCACCGGTGCATAGGGCCGTTGTAAAAGACCTCCACTGTTGACGATCCGGAGCCAGCGTCTTCACCTGGTCCCAGTCAAGATTTTCGTCGACAGTTCGGATTTCAGCGGCTAGGCATCGCCGCCACGAGCTTCTGGGCCTGCCTCTTCTTCGATGACCTTCTGGATTCCAGTCTAGCGCCTCTCTGCAAATCTCGTTTTCATCTTTTCGCAGCGTGTGCCCAATCCATCTCCACTTACGTTTCCGAATCTCGATTTCTAGCGCCCTTTGATGACACCGGCGATGTAGTTCCTCATTCGAGATCCAGTTGCCAGGCCACCAAGCGCGGATGATATTCCGCAGGCAGCGGTTTACAAATACTTGCAGTTTTCGCGTCGTCACCGCATATGTGCACCAAGTTTCGCACCCGTACAGCAATACGGATTTGACGTTTGAGTTGAAGATTCGGATTTTTGTTCGTAGAGAGATCTGGCGTGACCGCCAGATGTTTCGGAGACTCGCAAACGCAAATCGGGCCTTTCTGATCCGGGTTTCGATGTCTTTCCTGGTACCACCATCAGGCGTTATCTGGCTACCAAGATACTGGAAGCACTCCACTTTCTCAACTTGTAGCCCAGCTACCATGAAACTGGAGGGATTTCCTGTGTTGATCTCCATCGACTTGGTCTTTCCGACATTGACTTTGAGACCTGCTGCCTTGGAACTTTCGGTGAGGTCGTCGAGTTTGCTCTGCATATCCGGTTGCGTTTGGGCGAGCAAAACAATATCGTCAGCCAGGTCAAGGTCGTTCAGATTCTCCATTGTTGAAGGATTCCACGGCAATCCTCGGTTCGGTGCACAGTCGATCGATCCAGTCAGAATCTCATCCATTACGATTAGAAAAAGTAGCGGTGATAAAATACATCCTTGTCTCACTCCAGCAGTTACCGGGATTGGCTCGGACAAGACACCGTCGTGCAAGACCTTGCACGAAAATGCCTCGTATTGTGCTTCGATGAGATGGACTAGTTTCTCTGGGACCCCTCGTCGCCTTAGAGCCGCCCAGATGTTTTCATGGTTGAGTCGGTCGAATGCTTTTTCGAAATCAACGAACACCAGCAGAAGAGAGTCCTGGAATTCGTTGATTTGTTCCAGTATGATTCGTAGCGTTGTGATGTGGTCCACACATGATCGTCCGGATCGGAATCCAGCTTGTTGCCGTCGGAGTGTAGCGTCGATTTTCTCCTGGATCCTGTTCAGGATCACTTTGCAGAGTACTTTGAGGGTTGTACAGATCAACGTTATGCCTCGCCAGTTACCGCACTCTGTCAGGTCTCCTTTCTTCGGGACCTTTACGAGGATACCCTGCATCCAGTCGGCCGGGAATGTTGCAGTATCCCAGATGTCAGCGAAAAGACGGTGCAACATTTGTGCTGACAGGGCAGGGTCGGCTTTCAGCATTTCAGCAGGGATGCAATCGATCCCAGGTGCTTTGTTGGATTTCATGTTTTTGATTGCCGCTTCTATTTCAGCCAGCGAGGGCGCTTCCGAGTTGACGCCATTAATGCGACTTACTGTTGGCGCTTCGAGCTGCGGGTTTTGTTGGCCATGGCTATTCGTGACTCGGAAGAGTTGTTCGAAGTGCTCAGTCCATCGTTTGAGCTGATCTGTTCGATCGGTCAATAACTGACCTGCTCGGTCTTTCAGCGGCATTCTTGCATTAGTCCTTGCACCACTGAGGCGGCGAGAAATGTCATAAAGTAATCGGATATCTCCATTAGCGGCGACTCTTTCCCCCTCTTCGGCTAGGGAGTTTGTCCAGGCTCTCTTGTCTCGTCTACAAGCTCGTTTAACTGCCTTTTCCAGTTCCGCATATCGTAAGCGGGCGGCTGCTTTGGCTGACCCGGTACATGCCTGCTCAATTCCGACTTTCGCCTTTCTCCGATCATCGACCATCCTCCAAGTTTCATCCGACATCCATTCACTTCTTCTTCCACAAACTTTACCGAGAGTACCATGGCTCGTCGTGATAAAGGCATTCTTGATACCACACCACTGTTCTTCGACTGTTCCGTCTGTCGGCAGCTCCGAGGCTCGGGATTCTAGCTGTTCAACGTATGCCCTTTTCACTTCTGGATTCTCCAACCGGCGGACGTCGTATCGACACCCGACTTTCTCCTCGCGCCGTTGGACACGCGCAACTCTCAGTCGTATCTCGCCAAGGACGAGGTGATGGTCAGATGCAATGTCTGCGCTTCGCTTGTTGCGGACATCAAGAAGGCTCCTTCTCCATTTTCGGCTGATGCAGATGTGGTCAATTTGATTTTCTGTTCGGCCATCTCGGGATACCCAAGTGACCTTATGTGCTGGTCGATGGGGGAAGAGCGATCCACCGATCACCATGTTGTTGTTGCCACAAAATTCTACAAACAGCTCTCCGTTTTCGCTCATCTGTCCTAAGCCATGGCGCCCCATGATGCGCTCAAGGTCTTGATTGTCGGAGCCAATCTTTGCGTTGAAGTCGCCCAAATGGATTTGAATGTCACCCTTCGGAATTCTCTCTACCACGCTGTTCAGTTGACTGTAAAACTGCTCTTTCTCCTGCAAATCGGCAACGTCAGTTGGCGCATAACACTGGACCATTGTAAGGTTTCTAACCCGTGTTCTAAATCTGGCTACGATTATTCTTTCGTTTATCGGTTCCCATCTAATAAGGGCCGCGTAGGCCTGTGGGCTTAACAGGAAACCAACTCCTCGTTCCCGAGTAGCATGTTCTCCTCGTATGCCAGAGTAAAGCAGGACTTGCCCGGATTGAGTCTTGTGTTCTCCAGTATTAGGCCAACGGACTTCGCTCAGTCCCAGAATTTCAAGCTTGAGGCGGCTAGCTTCTCTAGCAAGTTGAGCCAGTTTGCCTTGTTGGGCAAGGGTTAAAACATTCCAAGTTCCAATTCGTGTCCGTGTTTTCATGCTAAAAGTCGTCGCCAAAGTTCCAGGTCGGTCATTTCTTTCGGATTTGTTTGTGTTGTTTTTCATTGCTTTGAAAATATGGCATTATGAAGTTCATTTTACGCTCGAACGATTGATACATTAGAACAAATATTTTTCTCGTAATTTTCCCATGTAAGGAACATTTTAAATTGATGAAAAAAGATCTTCAAGTTACATTTTGTGAAATTTTTCAAACAAAGTTCAATTACTCAAACAATTGTTTTGTTAAAATATTTTAAACTGCAAGCATTGTTATTTTTCTCGTTTTAGCACATTTGTCTAGAACATTTGATCTTTGTAAGACATTCCAGTTTCGAGATATAGCTAAGGAATCAAGTATCCCCAGGGATCAAGTATCCTCATTCTCCCCTATGGTTTATACTGAATAAAATTTTCAGTATCTCAAAAGTTTGTTTTGGTTGGTTGGTTTCGACATCAAACAATTTAAATATCAAACGCAAACCTTTTTGATTCCATACACAGGCAGTACCATATGAACCCACCAAAAGGATCTTCGTAAAACTTAACAGCCTCATTAGAATAATGCATATAATTTTCTTACACTTGAGCTAATACAAACTTTTATTTGTTATTCAAATTGACATGGAATATTTCCCATTCAAAGGTTGGCGCCGCCCCCTACTCGATTCCACTTTTTTATAGCCCAAGTAGAACCTTCTCATATTGGCGGCCTTAACTTGAGGCGAGCAGTTGCAGAAGGCCATGACGAATTTCGACGGTTTTCGGGTCATAAAAATAATGAAAAGTAAGCCGTGCGAGGAATTTAACGCCAACTTGATAGGCTCTGTTTTTTCTGTTTTGACTTCACACCTATTTTCCGACAGAAGAATTTTTCATATGTTAGTCATTTGAATAATTGTATGTGTATACCTTTTCTGTTAATTTCTAAATCGTTCATATGAAAAGTTATAATTAATATTATACGTTGAATAAAGAGCAATAGTAGAATATAAATACACACAACACTTTTTGACTTTCGACTGAAAAAAAAGGCTCATGAGTGACAAATCTGGCTCGATTCCTTATAAACGTCTCTCATCAGCGCCGTGCGAAAACTATCCGGAACAATGCCATTCATCCCCGAGGACCCCGAAAGCCATTATCGCCCTGTCAGTCGAGTAACTAGCAGATGAATAGAATGTAGGGAAATTACACCGATATGGACCATAACGTGGGTCCTTTCTTCCAATTCATCGCCCGGCGCATCGCGGAAACCGATTAAAAACACGGACAGCAATAATGAACACGAACGAACGGCCAGAACCATTGAGAATGGAGGGAAAAATCGCTCAACACAAAACGATAAAGATAAGAGAGCGTGATGGTGGAGCAGCGCAATGGTGACAAACGAAAAAAAAATTGGGGGGAAAAAAACGCGCAGAAGACCCATTCAAGCTACTATGCAACTGTCACTATCCACTATTGTGTGAACGAAGAGAGAAGCATAGAAAAGAAAAGCACTATTTGCATTAAATTCGCACTCAGTCCGGAATTGTCGCTTATTTCGGACACCTCCCCCGATTGGTGATCTGTTTGCTTTCGGTTGGCTGTTCGGGGGTCTGAAAGTGATTCTCAAATTGGATGAGCTGAAAGTTTAGGAAACATGTTTAAATAGCTGTCTTTACACGTACAGAAAATGTCAATCCACTTGCATCATATTCAGCTAATCGAATGACTATTCAATGTATCTGGGTTATGAGTATTCTTACCGAATGGTATAGTTATCGGTCGATTTGGGAGAACATAATTATGGCTTTAAGATATACCCATCGAATCTGCTCGACAAGTTCTAACGAGTCTGTGTATTAGTGTGTATTAATGTGAATTTTTGTACAAAAATGACAAAATCGACAAAAATGACAAAAATGACAAAAATGACAAAAATGACAAAAATGACAAAAATGACAAAAATGACAAAAATGACAAAAATGACAAAAATGACAAAAATGACAAAAATGACAAAAATGACAAAAATGACAAAAATGACAAAAATGACAAAAATGACAAAAATGACAAAAATGACAAAAATGACAAAAATGACAAAAATGACAAAAATGACAAAAATGACAAAAATGACAAAAATGACAAAAATGACAAAAATGACAAAAATGACAAAAATGACAAAAATGACAAAAATGACAAAAATGACAAAAATGACAAAAATGACAAAAATGACAAAAATGACAAAAATGACAAAAATGACAAAAATGACAAAAATGACAAAAATGACAAAAATGACAAAAATGACAAAAATGACAAAAATGACAAAAATGACAAAAATGACAAAAATGACAAAAATGACAAAAATGACAAAAATGACAAAAATGACAAAAATGACAAAAATGACAAAAATGACAAAAATGACAAAAATGACAAAAATGACAAAAATGACAAAAATGACAAAAATGACAAAAATGACAAAAATGACAAAAATGACAAAAATGACAAAAATGGCAAAAATGACAAAAATGACAAAAATGACAAAAATGACAAAAATGACAAAAATGACAAAAATGACAAAAATGACAAAAATGACAAAAATGACAAAAATGACAAAAATGACAAAAATGACAAAAATGACAAAAATGACAAAAATGACAAAAATGACAAAAATGACAAAAATGACAAAAATGACAAAAATGACAAAAATGACAAAAATGACAAAAATGACAAAAATGACAAAAATGACAAAAATGACAAAAATGACAAAAATGACAAAAATGACAAAAATGACAAAAATGACAAAAATGACAAAAATGACAAAAATGACAAAAATGACAAAAATGACAAAAATGACAAAAATGACAAAAATGACAAAAATGACAAAAATGACAAAAATGACAAAAATGACAAAAATGACAAAAATGACAAAAATGACAAAAATGACAAAAATGACAAAAATGACAAAAATGACAAAAATGACAAAAATGACAAAAATGACAAAAATGACAAAAATGACAAAAATGACAAAAATGACAAAAATGACAAAAATGACAAAAATGACAAAAATGACAAAAATGACAAAAATGACAAAAATGACAAATATGACAAAAATGACAAAAATGACAAAAATGACAAAAATGACAAAAATGACAAAAATGACAAAAAAGACAAAAATGACAAAAAAGACAAAAATGACAAAAATGACAAAAATGACAAAAATGACAAAAATGACAAATATGACAAAAATGACAAAAATGACAAAAATGACAAAAATGACAAAAATGACAAAAATGACAAAAAAGACAAAAATGACAAAAATGACAAAAATGACAAAAATGACAAAAATGACAAAAATGACAAAAATGACAAAAATGACAAAAATGACAAAAATGACAAAAATGACAAAAATGACAAAAATGACAAAAATGACAAAAATGACAAAAATGACAAAAATGACAAAAATGACAAAAATGACAAAAATGACAAAAATGACAAAAATGACAAAAATGACAAAAATGACAAAAATGACAAAAATGACAAAAATGACAAAAATGACAAAAATGACAAAAATGACAAAAATGACAAAAATGACAAAAATGACAAAAATGACAAAAATGACAAAAATGACAAAAATGACAAAAATGACAAAAAATGACAAAAAATGACAAAAATGACAAAAATGACAAAAATGACAAAAATGACAAAAATGACAAAAATGACAAAAATGACAAAAATGACAAAAATGACAAAAATGACAAAAATGACAAAAATGACAAAAATGACAAAAATGACAAAAATGACAAAAATGACAAAAATGACAAAAATGACAAAAATGACAAAAATGACAAAAATGACAAAAATGACAAAAATGACAAAAATGACAAAAATGACAAAAATGACAAAAATGACAAAAATGACAAAAATGACAAAAATGACAAAAATGACAAAAATGACAAAAATGACAAAAATGACAAAAATGACAAAAATGACAAAAATGACAAAAATGACAAAAATGACAAAAATGACAAAAGTGACAAAAATGACAAAAATGACCAAAATGACCAAAATGACAAAAATGACAAAAATGACAAAAATGAAAAAAATGACAAAAATGACAAAAATGACAAAAATGACAAAAATGACAAAAATGACAAAAATGACAAAAATGACAAAAATGACAAAAATGACAAAAATGACAAAAATGACAAAAATGACAAAAATGACAAAAATGACAAAAATGACAAAAATGACAAAAATGACAAAAATGACAAAAATGACAAAAATGACAAAAATGACAAAAATGACAAAAATGACAAAAATGACAAAAATGACAAAAATGACAAAAATGACAAAAATGACAAAAATGACAAAAATGACAAAAATGACAAAAATGACAAAATCAAATTTTCCATTTTTGAGAAAAATGACAGTTGAGACAAAATTCACTCTTGTCATCTCCGTCGATAATGCTTATTTAGTCAGTTGATGAGTTAATTTTTTTTTTCAAATTTGATTATTTTGTAAGTTTTGTCAAATTAGTTTATTTTATCAATGAGGTCAATTTGTCACTTTTGCCAACTTATTTCAAAATTTACTATTTGTATAAAACAACTTTTTTCCTTGATCAATTTTGTTTTTCAATTGTTGTTAACTTTGTCAAATTTGTTAATTTTTAAACATTTGGTCATTTCTATCAATTTCTTCAGTTTTGTCATTGATGTTTTTTTGTCAATTTGGTTATTTTTATCATTCAAATAATTTTTTTTAAATTTTTATCTTTCTTGTCAATTATGTAAACTTATCGAATTTGTTCCAGCTTTACTTATTCCGTAAATTTTTGTCGTTTTTTCTTAAATTTTAAATTTTTTAACTATCAATGTTTGTCAATGGTAACTAAAAAGGCAAAAAAAGTTGAATACTAAACTAAATGGACAAAAATTTCAATACGACGGAAATGACATTATTGACAAAAATATCGAAAATGTCATGATTTAATTTATTTAATAAATAGCCAACCAGTCCAATTTATCCGAACACGAAGTGTTTATTTAACCGACGTTAAACACTTCATGTTTATTTAACCGACGTTAAACACTTCATGTTCGGATAAATAAGACTGGCTGGCTATTTATTAAATAAACAAATTGAAGTCGATTCTAAATAAGATTGTCATAATTTTCAAAATTTAAAAAATTAATTATTTATTTGACCCTACGTTACCGAATCATATTACACTCCGGCAATTTAAATTTTACCCTGAACATTCTCAACGAAGTGTGTATTTATAGCTTCGCATAACTCATTTTTTCTATTACCTCTCTAACAATGAGAGAGAGAGAGTATTTAGAGTAGCGAGAAGGAAAGGCTGTCAGTTTAGCCTCTGTAGGTTTGAAGCTAGGATAAGGCATTGGAATTAAACTACTTGTTCTTAAACCGCCAATAAAGCCAGTCATTATTTCGCCAACTTTGTCTACAAAATTTGTAACTGAAAGTTTAACGAAGTGGAAATATATTAACGGTTGCTGCCGGAAATTAACCCGTTCAAGAATTTTAAAATTTGAATTCCGAAACAACGAGCCTGATCCTACATACCCATTTATGTTTTTAATATTTCCGAACAATCGTTTAATTATCTGAAACACATGGTCGGTCATAATTTTTCAAAAATTGTGTTCTTAATTCTCATGTTTAAGTTACCATATGCTGTAACTCCAAAAAGAGTTCATTGAGAAAATAAGCCAAGTGATATCATTTATTTAAGATTTTAACTTAAACTGCTTCCAGGCAACTTTTTAATAAGAATATAGAAAATGCCATTTTCCCACGGAGCTTTCATTTTTTTTAAATTGTTTAAATATCAATTTAAGTTTATCAATGTTTGTCCCACAAGAACTTTCAAATACATTTTGTTTAGAAAGAATATCATCAAACTCTAGGGAAATTTGAGAATCAATTAATATTGGGTTAATATTTGAGCTTTTTCTGCTTTAGTTAAACGAAGTTTATCTCCCTCTTTCAAAGTGCGAAATGGATTCTGGGGCTCTTTCAGAATTATTTAATTTCCAAAATGGCTTTGAGCAGGGTTTTACGTCCTCTACTGCTTTTGCAAAATTTTTATTACGAATAAAATTTAAACGACGCACACAGGAGTATTTTACCCCAAATCCTGGCCAAAACCTCGAAACTAAAATTTGAGAAAAATTATTTTTTTTTTTGGTTTTTTGGTTGTTAGATAGTTGTTGTATATTAGTATTGTCGATTTTAAACCATCGGGATAATAAGTTCGTAATGGCATATCTCGAAACATTGATGTATCAAAATTATAAACTTTGTCTTACAAAATTTGGTGTAAACACGTACAATTACAGACTACGTAATACGCAGAATAATGTGACTATTAACACAATTTCTTCTACAAATCTTCAGTTTTAATATGACCAATAAATTGTGGTTGAAATTTCGTTCATTTCTTGATAAACATATGTAGTAGAGAAGCTAAACAAAATAGTGCCATGTTTTTTAACAAACCTATATTGTTTTTTACAAATTAGTGTTGAAATTTATCTTCCGGGCTCCGCCAGGAAAAATTTCACATAACACACGAATGATTTTAACTTCCTTAAACATGTCCAAAAGAAAAATCTTGCGCATACTTGCAAACTCGAGCTATTTTCAATTTTGAAATTTAAAAATTTGAGCGATTTTTGTCCCTAATTTTGTTTCAGATAGCGAGCATGCCATGCATTTACTTTGTGTTATACAAACGTTTTTCATTGCGTTTGATTTGTTTGTTTAAAATATGGTATTTTTCATCATTTCTGATGGCTGATCGGCTGGTTCGCTTCGAATTTACTTGAAAACAAACATTTTATAAGGGTGCAGCAAGTGACCCAAGAAGACCAAAATTAAGAAATTTGAAATTTTGGTTAAAAATGAGTTGTGTATACTTGAATACAACGAAGAAGAGATTTTGAATCATTTTAAAGAGAAAAACAGGTTTTGGCCAACTTTTTCCATAGAGTACTCCTATGTGCGACGCACAGTGGGGCACACCTGACCAATCGATGGTCAAAACCTCATAACTTTTTTAAATGAAATCTTACTGGTTTGAAGTCTTCTGAAAAGTTGTTCATCTGATCAAAATATTTAATTTGATGTAACTTTTTTTCAACTAGATGTTGTGAAATTTGATCTAGATAACTTCTTTTAGCAGATTTTCCTCATCAAGGCTTATGAAGGCTACTCAGTCGATCGGCGTGAAAATGATCATGTAAGGGTTTTTAGGACCGTTAATAATTTAAATGATGCTTTAAGATCCCTCCCCTCATAAGAATGGGGGGTCCCCATACAAATGTTACCTGAATATCTACAAAACTCTTGAATAAATAATGCAAATGGACCCAAATTTGTCAAGAAAGAAATGCATGTTATTTCAACGCTAGTTTGAGACCAATCTCTGTTCTGGAGGAAGGAGGATTTCATAGACATGTTGCCTAATTTCTGCATTTCAAAAAACCAACCTAGCAACCACAAAAGATCTAACAACTGATAGGAACCTGACAAGGAACAAATCAAGCAAATTGAACCTAATTGAACCGAATTTGACCTCTGAGGATTTCGACAAATCGTTTATTATCATGGCTTAAAACCAATTCCATTTATGATACGAATTCTTCCATACAAATTAAATATGAAAAATATGAACGGAATTTTGTTCTAAGTGTCATGTCAGTGTGATCACTGGTAACAGAACAAATAAGTTCAGATAATAAAGCCATAAACTCATATTGGTACCTTATATGTAAGTAGCTAATGGATCAAGTAGGCTGTTACTCAATATGACAGCAAAAAACATGGTTGCTTTTTTTTCAAATATCCAACCATCCAGGGTGTAAATAATTTCTATTTTATTATTGAGTAAAACTTTAAGATCTCTACATTTTATAGAAAAAAAATGTTGAATAAAAAATTAAGTTAGTTAACAGATAGGTACTAAACATCTGACCGAAAAGGATTTGAGAAGGTTATAGAATGTTCATATTTTAAAGAATCTTATCTGCTTGTCTGTAGATAAATATAACTTTTAAAAACTGAAATAGTATTATCAAACTAAGAGGAAACTGAATTTTGCAAAAAAAAATTAATAATTTCAAATTCGATTGAGTTTAAGTTTTTATGGCAAAAACCATTATCAAAAGCAAGTAGCAAAATGTACGAAAATTGACCAAAAACATGTTTCACCAAAACGTGAATAACTTTTGAATAGGCAAAAAGTGGCAACTAGTTTTTGTTTCGTAGGATAGCTGAGACTTTCATTTAAATGTTCGAGTAGAAATGAGAGTTGGGTAACGTGGGGTAAAATGTTTTCCAGATGTCCCAATATGATGAAAATTAGTAATTTTTAACGTTATACGTTTATACTCGTGAAAAAATTTACGATTTTTTTTTTCAATTCTTCAACCTCAAATAAATGAATTTCATATTATTCTGAACACATCCATGTTAATTTTTTGTTATTTCTTCAAGAAATAAAATTTTAGTGGAGTATTGAAATTTTTTTTTTGTTTTTGCAATAAAATGCAACAGAATCAAACCCCAACTTCACCTAGGTAGATAATTGTATGAAACAACGAATTTTAAGTTTTGTTTGACAAATTTGTGATCGTTGTAATTTCCAGTTTCTGAAAAGCATAAATTTATTATGAATTCTTAAAATTTACAAAAAGGGGTTTTGGCAAAGCATTCATAGGTTCTGCCCCACTGTGCGACGTATGTTCTTTGTTTGAAGGTCGCAATAAATAAATTTCAAATAAGGATCCCTAGTACGTTGACATTGGCGTCGACGAATGTTTTTCAGTCGTATCAAAAACTGAAGATCATCATCAATCAAAGGTTTATTAAATTTATGTTTTACTTTAGGTATTGAAGCGGCTTTAGCATTGACTATTTAAGTTGTCAAATTTTCTACAGTCAAATCAATATCTTCAATTGTATTCAGTGGAACATTTACATCTAAATTACGTTCAATAAAACTCCTATATCGCTCCAAGTCAGCTTTTTGAAAGTTAAAAGTTGATTTTGGAGGGTTTTCAATGGACTTTTGGATGAAGAAAAAGTTCTGGAAGGTGGTCTGAATCGAGGTCCGCATGAGTAATCAATTGACTTAAATGCTCGCCTAAATCCGTTAGAAACAAATCAATTGTGGAGGGATTTCTAATTGAAGAAAAACTAGTATGCCCATTAGAATATTCAACAGTATAATAACCTGCAGAGCAGTCATTAAATAAAATATTCCCATTTGAATTTGATGAAATATTATTCCAAGATCGGTGTTTTGCCTTTAAGACACCAATAACAAAAAAAAATATTGTAAATCTCTCTTCCAAAAAATAACTCTGTTCACTGCCACATTGGAAAGGCAAATATGCGTCAACAATTATAATTTTCCCCATAGAAGTTTCTAATTCAATTCCAATTGTTTCTAAGACTTTTGTATTGAAAATAAGGTAAAATAAGGTCTTAATTTGAGACGACTATTGATGACAATAGCTACAGCCCCACCTTGTCGATCAAGTTGATAATTTTGCAAAATTTTAAGGAAAGCTTTGCTTTTCAAGTTGTTGTCTGGCTATGGAAAATTTTCAGTGATAGCAGCAATATGTATGTTTTGAGTTTTCAAAAATAAAAAGAACTCATCTTGGTTTGCCAGCGTTCCAATTCATAATATTAAAAAATCTATTTGGATCCATGAGGGAATCGTAAAGTCATAATAATTGTGTTAGCATAATTGAAAGAAGTTTGAAAAGCTTCAAACATCGAATTTGCTTTCAACATAAGTTGCATCATCTCCATTAAATTTTGATGCAAAAATTTTAATTTTTCCTCAGTAAACTCACCCAAATCAACAAAATTGTAAAGATCAGAAAATGAAGGAGAAGAACATGTATTTGAATTTCTGGGAGTTCCCCAAGCCTTCGCATGTACGTTAATACTTGGTTTTTCCCCATTAGAAATACTCGAATGAGTTATACTTGAAGGCAACCCATTTTCAACCACCTCTGAGAACGATAAACGACGGGCCTGTGGCGCTGAATCAGCCCAGGTAACATTAAAGACCTACATTAACCAAGACGCGATTCTATGTAGGCCAAAGCAGGTTGTCTTCCAGCCTGACGTGCGAAGATGAAAAAGAGGAAGGTGGAGAAGAAACTTTTCTGACAACTTTGGGTTTTTTCCTTGACGCAAAAATTTTTCACTAACGGAGCAGTCTATGGAATTGGAGGAATGATTACCTGCGCAATTCGCACACTTGAAGGTTTCTATTTGTGGTTTATCACCACTAAAAAGCATTTAGATTTTTCATGATCGAATGAGCCGCAAAGCATGCATCTGGCATTAATTTTACAATTTTAAGTGCCATGACAAAAAGCATGACAACGACGACATTGCGTAATATTTTGAAGAAAGTTGGCAGGAAATTTTCGAAAAGGTGAAACCATGAAGTACATCTTTGAAAGGACGATCACTTTTAGTGTTGTAGTGATGTTTTTTTATTATTCAAATAATTTTTTTTTTTTTTGAAAATCCTCAAAAGATTCCGACAGATCTGAAAAGAAACCTTCACATCCTTGACGGAAGTGACGATTTCTTTCCGAAAGGCATTGAATTCAGAAATCGTGGTCGTAATTGGTGGAACCTATTCATTTTTAAGAGTATAAGAAGAAGAAGGTTTCTAAGTACCTACTCTTATTAGAATTAAAATTGAATATTTCCTCATCACCGATGTTACGAAGGACATCGAATGAATTGGAAATTTCAACTTTTTTGGGCGATGGACCTGAAGTAGGTTCGGCTATCCTTTTTCTACAGACTTTGACGCCTGCCGATGACTTCCCCATGCTGGAAAGAAAAGAGAAAAATATGAATAAAAGAAAATGACTATAATTTTAGCACTGAAAAGTGCTGATTGAAAAACAGGTAAGAATAAAATAAATAATGTAAAATGTTCCTACAGGTACACAGCAACGATGCGATGCTCAGGCGTACGTGTTGACGGCTCAACGGCACAGATGGAAGTGACATTGGTCATAGAGTAATCAGATAGTTATGGAATTCCATAGTATTTTACAAACATTAAAAAAAATTGATGCAAATTTACTATCATGTGTCAATTGAGGTTGGTCACAACTGCCCCACTGTTCAAACTGTGACAACAGTTCAACGCCATAGCGGCAGCTAGAAGAATCACATTCCCGGGAGTGCATTTTATTATCAGTCCAACGACGTGGCCCGTGGGTCGGTTGAAACTCTGCATAGAAAGAGCAGCACATCGGCCGTGGCATGGCATGGGGAGGACGAAGTTAAACAGTATCCACCTCATGCTCCAGCTAGCTCTCTAGCAGCGGATACGAACAATAAAAATTACCATAATTGTCACATACGCGTGCTTTGTCGCAAATTGCAAATTCCGTATCGATTTCCATTTCCCGCCGGCTAGAAATTGCTGCCCCAATGTTCCACCAGGGATTTTCCCGGGACACACAATGGTCTGAGTCTAGCTGTCACTATTGGAGCTGGCTTGTCCAAACATAGGAAGAGGAACTTTCGACGTCTGAAAGCAGAGACAGGACAGGGATCTGACTTGGAACATGACGACGCTGCCTACGTACACATCACAAATGACCTATTGAACATCGATGACACAGGTTGAGTCGAGAATAATTTCATACCAGGGGTCGTGCGATAATTACCCTACATACATCAATCAAGGCGAAACATGTTTTGATCCTTTTGCAGCTTATAATTAACAACCATTATTAGGAGCAAAAGGCGGGTTCATCCATCGGAAGGTCGCAGAGTTTTGCATATTTGCAACGTTAGAGGACAATAAATTTTGTTATGGTTCAAATAGACCTTCAGGCTGTAATTTATGGGTATCGAACATATTGTGTAGTTCAGAGTTTTAAATCAACTTTTGAAACACTGAAACAAAAACTTGTTGATAGTTCAAAATTTTTATGAAACTGCAAAAGGTTACGAACATTAGCTACCAAATCAATCGCATTGAATCGAACGTCCTAAGTTTGTTTTTAGATGCAATTGGCATGATCCAAGATTCATCGTCTGCACCTGACCGGCAAACCTCGGCAGCTCCCATCTATTATGGTCCGAAATAGCGCTCTGACAGTTATTAGACATTAAAAGTCTATATTATGGTTTCTGATTCCGGCAGATATTTATCGTTATTGCCCCCGCTTCTCGAAATCCGC
The DNA here is from genome assembly GCF_029784155.1 of Uranotaenia lowii. Classification (NCBI taxonomy): domain Eukaryota; kingdom Metazoa; phylum Arthropoda; class Insecta; order Diptera; family Culicidae; genus Uranotaenia; species Uranotaenia lowii. The sequence continues at coordinate 424,055,941 of NC_073692.1, forward strand.
CAACAACAAGGACCTGTGAGATTGTTCAGCGAAATCACCCACTCGGCGGCAGCGGCTTGCTCCTCATTTAAATTCCACAATTTTCTCGGTACCCAAGGCAGGTAGACTTCCTCGCAGGTTAATTCACAGCCACGACCCGCCAAGCCAGACAGTGTGGAGAAAAATTGGACGAAAAAAAAAACGCGAGACCGTGCCACGATGTGATTAAAATAATGCACAATTTGTATTCACATCTCACCAGAAGCACAGAACATATACCTTATAGTAAGTAGACACATTGGCCTTTCGTACCCCTGAAAATCTCTGGACACGGGGCCAGCTACGCCATTCATTGATACTGTAGTCAGTCGGACCAATTTCAAAAGCAGAAGCAAATTTACCGCTCTCTTGCCTGCTCCGGTTAAAAATTAACATTTTACTTGATTTGAGAGGAATGATTTAGCTTTTTATTTGCTATTAGCGAGAAGTTATCACCTACCGGCTTGGAATGCTTAATCGCTAAGCTTTAGTTAGGCTTTTTTCAGAATCGAATTGAAATAATTTGAATGCAACTACTCGGATATAAATGAGTCTATTCGATATTTTCCCGTTACAAGTAAGTAAACATTGCATACGACAATATTGATAAATTTGTGCCTACCGAAATTATTAAAACAGATTCAAAAACTTCTTATTTGATTAATAATAAATATTATGCAATAAAGAGCTTGAAAGCTTAAAATTGATTTCTTATATGAGGACCTTGAAGCCAAAGGAGTATGTAAAAAAAGAGTTAAAAATCAAAAAAATATTAGATAACCATCCAAAACAATGGTTTTAAAACATTTTTCACTCATCGTCCCCTTTTGCTGAATTTCCAAGCTCACAGCCCCCATTATCAAATTTTGTGAAATTTTAGCCACTTGCAGTTGAAATTTCAAACTTACGTATGAAGATTACCAACTACAGTACCGTTCATAATTCTAGAGAAATGTCATTGCTTCCATTACTTCTTATTCTGATAATATTTTTGTTCAAAATTTCTTCGTTAGATAAATCAACTAACACAATTGTACCTCACAAAATTTCAGTATTCTATAACATGTTTAACTTGAGATTTACCAATTCGACGAAAATAGGACTTTTTGAACTTTTTCCACTCGAGATATAGTAGTTTATATCTCAGAAACTGCGCAACATCTTTTATTAAAACGTTGCAAAGCTAGAATGTTTGAATATGAAAAATATTATCAGAGTCAGAGTAAGGAGTAGCAGGAGTTGTAAGTGTGCTCGCTTCTCATTTCTATATATTTTTTTGTTTTCTAATCGTAGTTTTTCCGCGAAACTCGCCGAAAAACGTCGATTAGAAAACAAAAAAAATCATCGCGGCGATAAAACAAAAATCAACATTTCTATATAACTATGGCAGGTACTTTAGTTACACAAAATTAAAAATTTCAAAACTTCGTACTATAATAATTTAGTTCTATTTCCAAGATTTTATATTTGTATATTTCCAATCCAAATTTTATTAAAACACAGAGGCTTGTTTTCCTCAAAAACCGTTTTTATTAACTTAATCGCTCTTTGGATCTGAGGATTTTAAATGTTGTTAGGCAATAGATCAATAGAAATTTAAATTTCAAACCAAAGATAAATGTTACGTGAGACGAATTACACAGAAGTAGTATCGAAATTGCTCTTTGCGGTCAATCCGTCGACGTCCATGGTATTTACAGACCACCAGCTTATTCATTTAGCTCTTCATGTGAAAAAATTGAATCTCTTCTCCTTTCCGTCCCTGATAAACATGCTTGTCTAATTGTTGGTGATTTAAATGTCCCAGTAAATCTTGTTAATACTTATACTGTCTGTACATACAAAACATTGTTGGAGTCTTTCAGCTTTGCATGTACCAATATTTATCCAAAGAGGCCGAAAAGTCAAAATATACTGGACCATGTAATTTACAAAATAAAAGATAACAACTTTTAGAATGCTGTCAGAACGTCAAAGAACGGTTCTGAAAAGAGATATCACTAATCACATTAAACTTAATAGGGTAACGGACCTATTTTTGGCCCGCTTTGGGAAGTGGCTATGCTATTTTCTGAAATAAAAAAGTACATGTTACAATTTTTGACTACTTTATCTGTTTATTACGAAAATAAAGGATTTTTCTATCGAAACATATCATCGATTGTTGCAATGTAACAAGATGTAAGCCTAAAAGTTCGTTTCTTCGATCATTAATGTGGTCGGTATTTTGGATAACCAAGTTTATATTTTGGACCTCCTTCTGGACCTATTTCGGACCACCCTTAAACTAATTTAGTTTTTTTCCCTAAATTTTGTTATATTTACGAAAGCGATTGATGCGCAATTTTGCGAAAAATTCAGTTAATCTTTTCCTTTCTTATTCTTGTAGTCAAGTTTTGGTTCTTCACGTTTATTTATTCGTGAACTAACTTTATTTAATTTTCCTTAGCCTATATTTAGGTAATCTTGTTTTTTGAATATTTCCTACTACAACAGTTGGCAAGTTGGCGTATCGTTAAGATCAATTTTTAGAAAGCGAATCTCTTTCAGGAGACCCAACTATAAGTTAAGAAAGTCTGACATCATCAACTCTGCGACATCAATTGATGCATTTTGACTTCCAAAACTTATGTGGATTTGGTTTGGCTTCAGTTATGTAGAATACATAGATTCAAAAAGATAAAAATGTGCTAGAATTATGCGATCTTTAAAACCATCTAGAAGCCAGATTTTTTTTCGCTTAAAAAATCGAAAAAGTTCAGTTTTATTTTTGAAACAATTATTGTTCTACGAAAAAAAATCGTTGAAGTAAATTTTTCAACAGTTTTTTTTTTTCAAAACTGCTTTATCTCAAGGACTGAAAAACTAGATTTTTAGTACTTCTTCGCGTATTATTTTTACACATTTCAACCATTTTTTTTATTAAGTTTTTATTAAGTTTTATTAAACGGAATATATCAGTTCGGGATTGCGCATGAAAGTGTGGGACATCAATCGGAATGGTGCAACGTGCCAAGGCACGTAACTCGTTGAAGACCTACAAGAAGCAGAAATGTCCGAAACGCAGCAAAATTCAGGCGAAATCCGTGAAAACTCGAGCTCGAAAGTTGTACGATGAGGTTTTGAGCAAGAAGAATTTGTGCATTATTATGGATGAAGAAACATATGTTAAAATGGACTACAAAACTCATCCAGGTGCACAATTCTACACTGTGCCTCAAGGAACAGATGTCCCAAACTCGGAGAAGTCAATTTTTTGTGAAAAATTTGGCAAAAAGGTGCTGGATTGGCAAGGAATTTGTCAATGTGGTATGAAGTCATCACCTTTTTCCACTTTCGGGAACATGAATGCCGAAATATATCGAACTGAATGTCTTCAAAAGCGTATTTTGCCACTCATTCAGAAGCATAAAGGTCAGACACTATTTTGGCCAGATCTTGCATCATGCCACTACGCGCGTTCAGTCTTGGAGTGGTATCGAGAGATGGAAGTCAATTTCGTGGCAAAAGCGATGAATCCTCCAAATTGCCCAGAGATCCGGCCTATCGAAAGGTATTGGGCCCTGATGAAAGGGAAACTGCGGAAGAAGGACCATGGAGCTGTTGACATCAATCAGTTAAAAAAGGACTGGATAAATGTAAGCAAAACCATCGATGCAACCGTTGTGCAAAACTTAATGAGAGGAATAAACGGAAAAGTGCGTGAACTGAGCAGATCCAAGGATAAATAGATGATCCTTGCTGTTATCCCATTCTTTGAAGTCTAATAAACATGTACAAACAACCAGAATAAAAAAATAAAAGAGCAATAATTAAATAGAAGACTTATAACGTGTATTCATAATTTACGATACGGTCCTTAATCTTGTCATACTGTCTCTAAAAATCAAAAAAGCTGCGGACCAGATTGTTTTCCTACAAGCGTGTTAAAAAAATAATAATTTGAACTAAGTGGAACAGTCAAAATAAATGATGATTCTATTCCTTTCTATTTCGTAAATTTAAAGAGGATCTTAAAAAACCTGATCTTCCAAATTCAGATTTATTGGAGAAAAAAAATAATTTGAGTTCTATCTATCACTATCACTCATCATATTAAACATAAACTGGAGAAAATGTAAAAAAATAACAGTAGCATTGAATTCATTTCTTTTCTATAATTATTTGAACTTTTAAGCGTTAAAATACATCATATAAAATTTAAGATTTATAACGTGATGCGAGGTATTTGCGCCCATTTCTATCCTGTTTACGAACTGTTCGACTTAAGACATATTCAAATTGGATTTTTTCCTCCACAAAAGACACTCGGCTTTAGCCCGACTGAAACAAGAGCCTCCACAAATAAATAATTAGGTTCTTAAAAACAGAACTTTTAGAACAGTTTTTAAGCACATGATAACTACACATGCCGTACTTAGATATCTCGACGATTGTCATAGAATGGTACAACACGTTAACTTTCCATCAATAGGTATATTCATTACAAAATAAGGATAGAAAGCGGTGGTCCATATATTTGTCATGAAAAGTATGTTTACTCTGCAAGCCTAAACGTGGTATTCTCATGATGAAACACAACTTGATTCGTCTGAACGTCCTTTTTGGTGCTTGGCAAGTCCTTCAAGTTATTAAAAGTCTAGGCTCAGCTTTCAAATAAGTTTTATGTTTCAATCTGTACACTGCAAAAAATCGTCATTTAACATGTATGTTTTTCCACACATACGTTTCAGAAATTGTTCTACATGTCGATTTGATTAGAATAAAATAATAATCATTATCTTTACATATAAAATTTATATGTGAATAACATATTGGGCTGACCATTTGAAAATAAGCGTGTGAAAGCAATAAAAAAATCATCGACATCAGTTTCCGATGATATTTTTCGTTTTATTTTCAAAATGGCCCGAGTGTCGAATCAAAACAAGTTTAATTTTTTCCGCGTTTACCTTTAAAAGATGGATCGGAAAAAGAAAATAACGTAATTTATCGAATTAAAAAGGCCCTCGGAGGAAAAGGAAAGCGTGCAGATTGTTGCCAGCAGATACTTCTCCCTACGACGGAAGATCCAGACGTTTTTCTTGTTTGGTTTGCGGTTCATTTAAACAGAATTGAATCAGATGCAGTCCTTGCGGACGATGGCATATTTTGAAACGGGTACAGTTACTGTTATTTTAAAATTGTTTCAAACTAACAATCAATATTCGTCTCAATTTTTTAGGAGAAATCCAGCTGGTTAGAGAAAACAGCGTTTTCTGAGTCACTTTGAGTTTACAGTACTGCATCGGAAGTTCCGGAACATCATTTCAAGAGTAAAGTTAGCAGTTCGTTTCCCTATGACGAGAAAAGTCTCTATGAACTCTTTGAGAAACGGAACGCTGGAATAAGTGTTTTTTCATGCAAATCCATATATCCATATTGCAGCATCTTCAACAGATGGTTTTATATTTATTTAAATTTTATTAGTTTTATATAATGTTAGCATGATTTCAATTGTGATTTAAACATTAATGGCAAGATTACGAAATAATTTTTTAAAAGTATTATCGCATTATTTAGAGTTAATCTCGGTATTTAACAGAAGAAATTGGAAAGAATAAACAGAAAAAGGTTAATTGAATTAATATGCCTTACAAAAAGCCATCAATTACCAAGACAAATAATGAACATTTGTTACACATTTGTTAATTACGTGTCTCCACAAATAACTTTCTTTGTTTTTTGCTATGTGTGGCACAAATAATTTTCAATTTCGGGACAAATAGCAAAAATCTATATAGGCTGACACATAGCCACAATGTGTCGATTTTTATGAGTGTATGAATGATAACTCTATTACACGATGAAAAGTGCATGAGACCATTAAGTTGAGTCGATTTGAGGTAATTTTTGAATTTCTCAAATCCTGGGATCATCAATGATTTTTTGCAGAATTTTCAAGTAACGTTTATATGAGTAAATTTGACAAAAATTGTTCACAAAAGTTGTTCAGCAGAAATATCCTTCAAATAATTTATAAATTGGCACAAAAACCATGATCAAGCTCGGTTCCACAGAAGAAATCAAAATTTTGTTGATTTTTCAGTACGAAATTTAAAATTTTTCCATACAAACCTGAAATTTAAAATTTCCTCATGAAAACGATTCTAAAACATCGTACGAAAAATCGTTGATGAGTTTTGAACAAAGACCCAAGGGATTTCGAAATTAAAAAATGGCCCCAAATCGACTCAGTCTACTTGTACATGTTTAATAGTACATGTGTATTTTTTAAAATCTTATATTGAGTATTGTTGCAATTTAGGAAGTTGAGAAGAACAATTTTAATTTTTTGGTCGGAATTTTTCCGCACTCTAAGCAGTGAGGAGCTGCAAATTTCTAGTTCTTCAAATATATTTTCATAGTTAGAGGCATTGTGTTGCCAAATCAATCACTTTGAAACGATCAATAAAACAATTTCAAATTAATTCGTCATCAACCGACAAAGCGACAGATGAGTTCGATAATTTCAGACAGGAACGCGATTTATAACGTATTTCATTTATTAATAACCAGATCAACGGACCTTTCAATTCTGTGTGTGCCATGGCCAGGACCATCTGACAGTCATGCGATTGAAGTGGAATTTGAGCTTCTGTGCAATCTTAGTCCACGTCTTTCATTTTGCGCTGAGATGACAACCTGTACACGATTGGAATCCCTTTTCGCGGAATATCAAGTCATCCCCCTGTCAAACGAACTGCATGGCGATGGACCCAAATACAAGCAGCAGCAGCAGCACCGAAAAATAAAACCGAGGCCCAAAAATGGACTTTCTCCAAATCGTACTCCGTTCACTCCTGGCAAACATAGCAGGCCAGGACAAGCGTCCACTGAACTGAGCATGACCTGTCAAGATATTGCCTCGTTGTCGCAGTTCTGCGCCAAGTCAGCGCCAACTTTGACAGCGAGTCCTGCTGGCTATCCGGTCCTGGCTACTCTGCTTCTGCTACAGCATCAGTGCACTCTTTGCGCTCTTGCATTTACGCACACATACCCGAACATACACATCATAAAGTACGAGTCTTATCTTCGCTTGACTGCAGCAGCCATGCAGAAGGCACTATACAATATAAATTCTTACGACCGGACTCGGCCAAACAGCAACAGCCTCATGGCCTCATCCAACCGGGCAAACGAGACGACTCGACCATGCTGTCATTCCGCCGCAATGAAATTTCACCGAGCGACCGACGCTGGAGCTGCAGACCAGGCCAAAGCAGCGATCGTTTGGGCCAAGCCAGTCAGTGGCCGAGCCTTTACGACGTGTCCGATGACAAATGACTCGCTTGTTGTTCTTCGTTCGTTTGTTCGCTCATTTCAACGAAACTTTCGGGGGAGATGATTTCTGACTTCTCGGAAAGTTGAATTACCTGGTGTGGAGCCGTGGCGGTGGACATGGCTCAAGGACATGGCTGTTCCCTGCTGTCAGGTGAGGAGTAGTAA
>NC_073692.1:424063946-424145292 GCF_029784155.1 Uranotaenia lowii
TACAAATCGTGTAACGTTGCAGGGATCTGTGCATTGCATGCATAAATAGGTCCTAGGCCTAGTATAAGATCTCATGCCAAATTTGGGCAAGCTCGGATCACGGGAAGGGGTCGTAAAACGAACCTGAAGTTTGTATGGGATTTTGAAACATTTTGTTCGGAAGGAACCTGAAAATCCAGCTTTTCATCAATAGCTTTGATGATCTTCGGCCGATTTTTTTTTAATATGATTTTTTGTAAAACCTAAATCATGAAAAATATTTTATCCGAAGACTGCATTTAGATTCAAGCTGAGATGAAAAAGTTATTCAGTTTCAAAAATGGGCTTACTTTTTTAAAGATGATTTTCATCATAATTAATTAGGCCCTACGTTAAACATTTTGACGCAGCATAAACAGTGATGAACATCACCATTTAAAAAGTTAACCCATTTTTAAAGCTTAATAACTTTTTTTTATCTTAACTCGAATCAAAATGCAGTCTTCAGATAACATTTGTCATGATTTAGGTTTTAAGAAAACTCATATTCAAAAGAAATCGGCCGAAGAACACCAAAGTTATTGATAGAACACTGGATTTTCAGGTTCCTCCGGGACAAAATGTCTCAAAATCCTATACAAACTTCAGGTTCGTTGAACGACACCTTCCCGTGATCCTCTCTAGCCCAAATTTGGCATGAGATCTTGTTCTAGGCCTAGGATCAGTTTTAAACTGCAGCGCATATCATTGCACAAGTTTGAAATTTTCCACACAGATTTGGAACAGTCTATGGCACAGCCACAGACAAACATGTCATCTTTGAAACAGCGTTGCCAGATTAAAATCTTTACTTATCTACCTCTCTCTCTTTTCATCTCTACCGTTTTATATCTGAAGTGGAAATTAAAAATATCTTTAAATTTTTATGACAGTATGTTTTTTGTGTCTGCGTTCTTAATTAACATATCTATCTCTTAAATGACTATGTTTACTTTTATCTGAATTCTTTCTTCGATAAACAAAATGGTAATTCAATTTTTTTTGTATTTTATATTGCAAAATCGTTATTTCTATAGTTAATAAATTCGAATGGTAAAAAATCGTTACCAAACTTCCAAAAGCTGTCTTTTAAATAAACACAAACAGACACAGGATCTCAATGATGTTTCCTCCAAGAGATTCCTTTTAATTAATTCAAAGCTTACAACTTTCTAGGATATGATTGCTAGCATCTTACAAACGCGAAAATCACCAACGCACAGAAAGTGCACTATGTATGCCGTGACCGGGATTCGATCTCATGACCGTTGGCTTAGCAGACTCGATGGCTATCCTCTACGCCTCGACACCGATTAATATGTGCACTACTTTTGTACGTACGGAATTTTTACTAAGAAAAGAAGTTGCAAATTCTGCACTTTTCTGCATAAATCTCTACTTGTGCCAACCCAACTGTGCTTTTGAGGTAGTGCAAGTTTTATCTCATTTTTGACATTAAATTAGAACCAGTCGGCATGGCGATGATCGGTGGTGTACATATTACATTCTGATGGTTAAAATATACTTTAAAATATATTTTTATTTTTTTTAAGTTTTCTCTCAATTCCGTTCCTATTATACCTATACCTTTGCTAATCGTCCCGCTTTTTGATTTTTACTCTCTTGAACCTTTGTACTTACTGGAGAATATCAAATATTAAATGTATCGATTTTTTCGTTCAATTGTATTCTCCAAACCCACTCGGACCTGTAACATATGTGTGACATCATCCCCGCAGGAGACAATATTCTCACACTGCACTCTTGAGTCAACTGCACAATTCTTCACCCGAGCCAGGCTCAGGAATCGCTGCTTTTGATGCTGCACTACCTACCTTCCTACTCCATTGCATCGGAGAACAGATCAAGTTCCTGACGGTTTATTGCCAGCTTAGCTCCCTGGAGAAGGAACAGCACTGCTGGCTGCTGCTTCACAGTACACACTCGTTAACTGTCGATTTGCTTCTCGTTGGCCAGGAGGAGGAATTCGTTGTCGGTTTGGTAGATGATCCTCTTTCTGTGGGGAAGGAAGAGAGGAAAGCTCGAGCCATGAAGATGAAGATGACGACGATGCGCCATAGCTCGTTAAAAACTAACATAATCCCCTAGCAAAGATTCCGATTCGATTTTTCCTCATGAGAGCAGATGGTTGGGGAAGCTGGGGAGATACCCAAAAGGGACATCCTTGCAGAACCCAATTATCGATGGCCTAGTAGTTGTTGGATGACGAGAAACTAGTCAGGAAGGGTGGAGCTGCTGCGGCGAAAATAGTTTATTACCTCCGACACCCGTAACAACTGTTTGCAATTGCACTCTTGTAACGACCCAGAACGATGCCGAAACTTGATTCGCTTCGCATTTTTGTGCGTGGGTGGGTGGATGCTGTTTGCAGATAAATTTATGTCACTTGTCACTCGGGAACACCTCTCTTTCTGGGGGTATCTCGTTGCGGAGATCTCGGTTTGCTCTGTTGTTTCGTCGTCGCACTATGTGTTCTGCTGTCTGGAGGGAAAATGGAACTTTGGGTGTGTGAAGGAGCCCCTTTCCGGATTCAGTGGTTGAAAGACAATAAAAATGAAAAACGTCTACAAGTAGGTATGAGCTTTGAGAGTTTTATAATTTATACCCAATAAAGCTGCCCGAGGTGACAAGCTTTGCAGATTTGTGCAGTGAGCCAATTTTGGAAAAGGGCGCGCGTGCAGGCGACATTTGGAGGTCGATTCGAGTGACAATTCGCTAATTTACTGCTGAATTATAAAGCGAAAAAGGTACATGATTCATGTTGGTAAAGAGCACTATTTCAGTTAGAAAACCATCGAATTAGTAGCAACGTGTTGTTTTTCTACAGTTTTGAAATTTAAAATGCTAATCCAAAGGGATTATAAATGCATAAATTTATTTTATCATCTATACTCATTTTTAAGTTTTGATGTGAAATTTACATATTTTAGGAATCCTTAGATTTGGTACTCTGAGACCTAAGCAAGTCGCCTGTTTCACAAGATTCAAGTATGACATATTAGTGGCTGGCACAAAAGCTCTTATCTGCCTATCATTAATTAGTCTGCTATTTATCGGTAGCCTTTTCAATTATTTCCTAAATCCTAAGTGAGCTGCGAATTAGAAAATTCCTTTTACTATCTGTAAATGCCTCTAACTGTAGACCGTGAAATGGTTTTGAGGTTAGTAAAGTATTTGTCCCTTTTATCGGTGTAATAATTTATATCAAATTAGGAAGGTACATTTTTCTTCTTATATGGATTTCAGAAAATCTCAACTGAAATTAACTTGAGTACATTTGAATGGTATCTTAAGCATTTGAAATCGGTTTTACTTTCTTTTTTCAAATATTATTTTTACAAAGAGTGCGAGAATGGTTGGAACAAGCATTAAATAAAGTTTTGAAAAATTCCTCAAGGCATGCAACGAAGTTTTAGAAAACTAGTATGAAATTTTACTTTTATCAATGAACACGAATTGCGTCATGATATGAATTATAAAGGTTAAAATTGTTCATTAATTTAGAACAGAACCAAAAGAGATTTAAATTTAAGCTACTCAACTAGAGCAACATCCTCACAACCTTAGACCGAAAAATGTCCCGTGAAACAAAACCAGATGCGGTACATGTTCCATTCCTTTGAAGCCAGCAGTGACTGTTGTGTTGCTTCTAGCGCCCCCTGCATTATGTAGCATTTATGTAAATAAATGTCAAGTGCGAGCTCTTTTTGGTTGTTGTTGTTGTTGTACTTTTGTCCCACTTCTCTGATCCTCGTTGCATCCTTTTTCTGGGCAAATGTATGTCCTCCTTGTTTTCGGTGTGGTACGACACCGTTTAACCCTATCCTATTGTTGTATATTTAAAAGGAGCAAAACAATAAGACTTTTACATTCCATCGGCAGTGTGAAGGTGTTGTCCTTGCCATCTTTTGTCCTGTAGAAGAGTCAACTGGAAATGCCATCTCCTTTCGGGGAAGTTCCAGCTGCAATGGAAGCTTTTTGGCATGCCAACAAAAAGACGACCACCCAACAAAGGAACAATAATGGTATGCCACTTCCTGCCAAGACTGTTTCGTAATTTCGAAGTCAAATAAAACAATTTCATACGAAACCTCTAAAACTAGGACTTAATATTCATTATCATGCAGCTTTTAGTGTTGGTTTTTGGGGTGGTGGCTGTGGGTCACATTTGAGGACACAGGTTCCTTGCTAAGGACAAACACATTGCTGCGTTCTTTCGAGTAGCTTGCAGAATAAAGGCTATCCTGCAACCTGCAACCTTCATAAAGAAGGACCCCATTCAGAAAGCTCTCTTTCCGTTTATACCAAAGCTCATGCTGATTATTTCCGGAAATGGAATGAAGAGATGAGGGGTTGCACTCTAGGTAGTCACCTACTTTTGTTGTTCAATGGCATTAGGTATAGGAACCATCGTTGTAGGTTTTTTGCCACCTACGCCTTCGGTCGACCTTTGAAGCAGTTGCAAAGGGTAAGCTTCCACATATTCTCATTACAACATCGGAAGGTAGGAGCTAACTTCCTCTTTTGGCAACTTCCACAGCACACATGTGTACGTATGCATGCATTTATTCTTTGTCATCTCTTCATAAAGCCGGGGAAAAATTTGCATTCTGTGCTACCAGGCTTATTTTCTTTCGGACGTGAACTTTAGGGGAAAGAAATTCATCACCTCTTGCATAAGATTTTTTTTAAGTAATAAAAACATGAATCTTAAAAAACAAAACCGTGCTTAAATATTGTGTGAAAATATCAGAAACTTGGAATGTTTTTTCACAAAGAGAAAACAGAGACTTACTTAGTTTCAATTTAACTTTAGAAGTTTATTGAAATACTCCATTATTCTATGCCATGAAATTCTTTTCAAATATGATGTATGAAATAACAATACATTTCTTCCGTAGGTGTAGGTATGGAAGAAATCACATTATTCGTTTCCTAATAATATTCGAGAAATTTCTTCCATATTTAGCAAAAAGATGTCAGGATAGAGATGAACATAAGGCCTACAATGACATAGTTTAACCTTCCAAAGCCGTTCGCCAAATATCCGTTTCGATGAATGTTGGTTAATCGCCGCGATGTATTGTTGTTGAATTTTATCGACGAAAAACGTCGATAAAATTCAACAACAATATCCGTTTTGGGGAATTTTGAGTTTTGGATTGATTTCGTTGTCCTGGCTGTAGATAATAATTGATTTTGATGATATTATATTCATTGTTTAGGTAATTGTGTAATTGTGCTCACATGCACTCTTTAGATTACACAATTTGACGGACACATCTCCAGTGCAGTGAACACTGTACCCGAAACCATGGCTTCGTGTAAGCTGTTATGAAATGAATGTATGACGTGTTTATGTAAGTATATTTTGGGGGAATGAATCAATCAAGTGCACAACCAGTTAAAAATGTGTAACATTGTCAATATTACACATTTACTACAGGTATTCCGGCATCCGTGTATATACCTGGCCAGCTGGCAGCGGATTGATCATTCTAATTTATACAATTTTACGAAAAAATATATCTTACCCGTCAGCTGACAACAGGACTTGAACCCGTTACTCACAGCCGACCTCATGATCCAAAATAATTCGTCTTACAACCTTGGCCATACTAACTAGCACCATAGAACCAATCAGGATAACTTTAAATGATGCTATCTTTATTTCATATTGATTTTTGCTTCTTTTTCTTCATTTCGCTCTCACCCCATCACTGAATTATTAACTTTTTTCCAAATAGCGCCCACCGCTCCCTCATTCCTTCTTCATACACTTTCATTTTCCCCCAAAACACATCACATGTAATTTTTTATACTCCAACTTTATGTAACACTTAAAACTTTTAGCAGCTCTTCACCTATCACTTTCACCGCTACACATTTCTTTTGAATTTAAATTTTGAAGAGATTTACATGACACAAAAAAATCATGTAAACCGTATTTTTTTCCATTCTAAGCTTCCATTTACAAATGTTATATTTTCAAACAAATTTTTTTCCCAGGTGAAATTTCGACTCTGATTGCCGCATCGAAAACAGGAAGACTTTCACCACGATTTCTTCTTTTTCCATTTTTTCACAACCAAAACACTCCGCGTAAGCCCTTCCCAAAAATCAACTTATATTTGAAAACATTCGTTTCGCACATTTCAATCAACTGGTAACCCCAATTTTCCGTTCTCACCGTTTCTGTGCCTGTCCATTCCCTCGTTCGGACAAAGTAGGCCATAAATTATGTTTGCAAAGGATAAAAGTCAAACCCACACGCACACAATCAAACAATAACGCGACATTCAATGAATAATTTTGAAAATTGCTTCGAGTCTTCAAATTTCTTTTTATTTCGAAACCTATTAGTAAATTTCTCAACCAAATCACGGAAACCGTCATGTTAGAGCTACCACTGCCTGCCCACCGTTTCTGAGCCTCTTAATTTGCGGCACTGCACTCCCCGGACGCGAGCAAAAAGTAATCGGCTGGAGTACGCGTGTACGCAAAGAACGCAAATCAAACACCATAATATTCCCAAATTTATTAATTATCTTCAAACGACACGCTGTCCTTCAGCTTTAAATCGCGAATCTATCGCCAATCTTTCACTTTAAACCATTATGTTACACATAACTTTCGCCCGATTTTGCTAAACCATACCACCGGCGCACAGGAGGAAGAGAGAAATCATCCGTACACGGCAAGAGCACGACGCGAACTGAATTCACAAACAAGTCCTTTGTAGTTCCAAAATTGTTTTCTTTATTATTTCTATCACCGCGTCTGAATGTTATTGAAGAACGTGAAATATCTGTGCAGGTTTGAGTAGAGCAACACTTATTTGATTCAAAATAAAATATCGTTTGAATATGGGAAAAATGCCTCTATCTTTATCAAGCAATCTGGCAAGTCAAAATTTTTTTAACAAGATGTTTTTGAAGTAAAATATCATCTTATTCGATTGCTTACTTCTATGTATGTTGTTGTTGAATAAAATTATGCATCAAAGTTTTCTTCAACAAAACCGGGCTGACGATAAAAATTTCAGGTATTGCAATTTTTAATTATGCTTTTTTAATTACAAATTATCTTTTCCTTACTTAACTTAGCCTTTTAAATTCCAATTTCACAAAAAAGTACAGATATTTTTCTTTAAAACCCTTCAATAAATATGTACCCAAAGCAGATTATAAACTGTTAAGTGTTTTTATATCATTTTTTTTAATTTAATAACACTTTGCATCACAATCTATCCAAAAAATCCAAATTATTGATTTTTTAGAAGTTTTCATGCAGCCCAAGCCTTTATTATAACGTAGCACATATACAGAACGGAAAATGGCATTGATTTTTTAACGGTCAAATTTGACTCAAATTTAACATAAAATTTCAAAACTCTTTGTTAAACGTGTTTTAGTATGGATAGAGGGCTGCCAGAAGTTTCGAATTTGATTTTTGATTATTAATTTTGAAATTTTTTTACATTTCAAGTTTTTCATATTATATTGTTATTTTCTCGTTTTTTGGATTGAGGCAAAGGCATCTCGAGCGTGTACAACGGACTGTGGAAAAAACTGCGGGAAAAAGAGGAAATGGAACTACATCGCAAAACGGAACACATTCAGTCGACAGCTAGCCGCAGCAGCAGCAGCATCAACAGTGACTAGAGAAAAGCAATGTGACCGCCCCAGCGGGTGTAGAAAAGCTATTAGTGTAAGCGAAAGATAGTATATAAGAAAGATAAGAAAGTTTATAATATTTAATTAAAAAAAAATTTTTTTTTCCTTTTTTTTTTACAAAAATTAGTTCTGAAGATGGTTGAAATAAAATAAGTAAACCGAAACGTAAACTACACGGCAGTTAAATCATTGAATCACCGAAAAAAAATCAATCCAAAAAACGAGAAGATAACAACAACGGTGACTTAAACATTTGAAGTTATATTGTTATTTGTAAAAATACGCCCTAGAATCATTGAAATGGTAAGCTATTTTTGTAAACAGAAGCAATAAATATCTAAAACGGACAGTAACTTTTATCGATGGGTTGGGATTCGCTCAATAATCTGGTTGATTAAAGCTTTTGATTTGAGCAAGAGATTGTCTTTTCTTTGTCTTTTTTTCAGGGATTTTCATCCTATTGGATGATTCATCCCATCCCTTGAGCAAGAGATGATTTTTTTAGAAAGCCTTAAATTTCTTTTAAAAAAATAACTTATTCTATGCTCATATAAAAAAATAAATTTACCAAACTGAACAATAAAATGTCTGAACAAATGCAAACATTTCCACCATCTATAACAATAGATTAATTTTCAAAAAGAAAAAAGTGAGAACTGAAACTTTCGAGGATCCAAATTGATTCTTGAATACTCGATTCATGTTTAAGATTTTAGTTTGGAATTTGACGTTTGAAAGCAAAACTGCAATTATTCAGTTCAGCAAAACATGGAGGAAATATAACATTTCCTGCAGATTTTTTACGTGAAGAATTCAAGCTCAATTCCATAAATACAATCCTATCTGTGGATGATTTTATAGACATAAAATCAAGTATTTTTAATAAAACTACACTGTCAAAATACAATTAAATTCTTCTTAATCTTTGTGATTCTCAAGTGAGTTGTGGGTTCAAATTGACTTGGGTAAAAAATTTGTTATTTTGAAAATGAATTAACAATCGAAATTCATTAATCTGCTATCTCTTCCTCATTGAAATAATCATTTTGATATTTTTTCTTGATTGCATAGCTCGTTTGCGAACGTATCTGAATTTGGAGTACCGTAAACTGGGGGAACTTTGATCAGTGGGGTAACTTTGATCAACATGAAATTTTTGCACATAATCATTATTAACTAAGTATGGAGTTAAAATATCTGAAAACTGTTTACTACGTTTGAAAGCCTGTAAATTGAGTTTCAAATAAGCAAAGTAGGGTTTTTATTGGGAGATTTTTTATATTAGGTAAAACATAATTTTAAAATCTTAAAATGTCTGGTTTTTTGAAGGCTCACAAACAAACATCTCTCCTGATCAAATTTAAGCGTTAAGGAGCAAATGGATTGTTTAATGTGAAAGTTCAACTTTTTTCTTGGTTTAGGTTCAGTTTAAGTGTTATTTTTATGGTCATTTGATGATTATTTTTGGATATTGAAAAAAAAAAATAGTAATTTTCCATGAAAAAGCCCGTTTAGAAAAAAATGGCTAAAGACTCTATCAAATGGTTAAGTTTGAAGAAAAAAAGAACATGGGAACAGTACGAGGACTTAGGGAATTGCATGAAGGTAATATTTTATTTGTTTTTGAGGCCAAAAAATATTGACAAATGTTTATAATTTTTGCCCCTAAATGTATGCAGCAACATTGTCC
This sequence comes from Uranotaenia lowii, assembly GCF_029784155.1. NCBI lineage: Eukaryota > Metazoa > Arthropoda > Insecta > Diptera > Culicidae > Uranotaenia > Uranotaenia lowii. The sequence continues at coordinate 424,073,352 of NC_073692.1, forward strand.
ATCTTTCGAGTATATTTATTTTTGAAAGAAAACGTTGAAAAATTCAATTGAGTCCAAACAAAAAATTACTGTTATCGATGTTTTGAGCCATCTGTGCTTAATGGCATCAAAACAATAAATTTGAAAATGTTGAGTACGTAAAAACCATTGTTATCAAAGTTTCCCCGAAACTCGAAATCCGGTTTTGTAACAAACATTTAATTATGATCACCAATGTCGTTTGAATTTACTGCAATCAATGACCATGTTTAATACTCCTCACCGCAGTAAGGGTTTTAAAGCTTTTAGGTATTACAAAAAACTAACCCCTTCCAAAATATTCAAAAATGAATGAAAAAAGTGATCAAAGTTCCCCCAGCTTACGGTACCTATTAGATCTTAATTTTAATCTTGAACCTTAATTCAAGTTTACATTTTGGATCTTTTTTCCAATTTAAATATTGTTTCGAAATCTAAATTCCATTTTTGAATTTAAAAAATGAACCAAGAAGTGATATTTGTTACCCAAATCGACTCAATTATGATCAAGTATTCCAAATTGTTTTGGTTTATCAAGGCTTGCTCGGTTTTGCCATGAAATTTTCTAGACAAGTCCAGTCCGCCCCAAATGCCCGGATATTTGTGAAAACTGCTCGGATCATGAACGATTCTATCAGCAATATTTTGTAAATAAAACAAAAAATTTCAGATTCAATTTTGATTTAGAAGCTGAGAAAAGTTTTCTTTAAGTTTGTTTCTTCAAATTAATAATTTTTTTAGGGATTATTTGAATAAGTTGAACGCTGATTATGTGCTTCAACAAATAAATTAAATTTAAAATGTTCTTTTTTCAAATTTTCCTAAATTTACTTTGGATTCTGGCTTGGAATTTTCTCAGATTTTCCCGAAAACTATACGGGTTTTGGAATGTTAAAAATCAGGAAGGTAACGATTTTTGCAAGTTTGAAAAAAAAAAGTGCCAGAAACTTCCAGGCCAGGCAACGTGTGAAAATAATTCTGAAAAGTTTTAATTTTGAAGTTTTTGGTATCAATTTGAACTCAATATTTCAATTATTTATTTTTTAATCAACTTTTGAAACTGAATTAAAATATCAAAATGATAATGTCAAGTTTTTGACTCAAGTTCACGATGCAAAATCTTTGTTTTGCTTGATCTCTGTAAAAGAAAAAAGTTTAAAAACTTCGAATCTGAATAAAAAACGAACATCCAGGATGGTTTTTTACATTTTTTTTTTCATATTTGGAAACTGTCTTCCAAATATTGAAAACCATATGGGGTTCAAAAATCATGAATCAATTTTTTTATGAAGGATTTAAATTCAATGTTTAATTTTGTTTTAATTTTTTAATGGTGTCGAGGACTGTGTGGATTAAGTTAGTTTTTAAGATTGTATCCCATTTACCCGAAAACCATTGCCCAGAATGAATTTTTCCCAGAATGACAAATACCCGAAATCAAACCCCAGAATGAACCATTTCCTAGAAAAAAATTCCCCAGAATGCATCATTTACCAGAATTTTTTCCCCAGAATGGACCATTTCTCAGAATTTTTTTCCCTAGAATGGAACATTTACCAGAATGGCACAAATCCCAGATTTTTTCCCCTAGTATTTTTATTTGTTTTTTTTTTCTAATGAATTCTTGAATATTTCATATGATTCAAAATTAATTTTTTCAAAATGATTTTTAAAATGAAACTACGACTTTGAAATTTTCCAACTAAATTTATTTTAGAACCAATATTGTGCTTTGTTTATGGTTTGGGTACTTTAATTGATTCAATGCTTACCATGGTCCTTTAAAAACCGTTTTGGTATCCGACTCCTCACGCTGCGCGTTCGAACTTGAAAGACGTTTTGTCCTTCACGCTGTCGCGTGGCGGACGGGGCTAAGGGATCACCCCTAGCTTTCACGCAGACCAAGGAAGCCCCGGCAGACCTAGACCAATGTCCTAGGGCCGCCGCTTCCGACGGCGGGTCGGCGGCCTCCTCGGATTTGGGAGCTTCGGCGGCTTTGTGCCGCCTCGGCCCCTTCATCCTCGTTGGTTGCGGCCTTGCCGCAAAAGAATAAAGTTATGCAACCCCATTTTTTTGGTAACAATTCCTTTTTTTTTAAATAATTTCTAGTAAGGATAATTGTTTTCAATTTTCTGGGAAATGGTCCTTCTTGCGAAAAAAATTCTGGTACATGGTTCATTCTGGTGAAAAAATTCAATGACAAAAATGACAAAAATGACAAAAATGACAAAAATGACAAAAATGACAAAAATGACAAAAATGACAAAAATGACAAAAATGACAAAAATGACAAAAATGACAAAAATGACAAAAATGACAAAAATGACAAAAATGACAAAAATGACAAAAATGACAAAAATGACGAAAATGACAAAAATGACAAAAATGACAAAAATGACAAAAATGACAAAAATGACAAAAATGACAAAAATGACAAAAATGACAAAAATGACAAAAATGACAAAAATGACAAAAATGACAAAAATGACAAAAATGACAAAAATGACAAAAATGACAAAAATGACAAAAATGACAAAAATGACAAAAATGACAAAAATGACAAAAATGACAAAAATGACAAAAATGACAAAAATGACAAAAATGACAAAAATGACAAAAATGACAAAAATGACAAAAATGACAAAAATGACAAAAATGACAAAAATGACAAAAATGACAAAAATGACAAAAATGACAAAAATGACAAAAATGACAAAAATGACAAAAATGACAAAAATGACAAAAATGACAAAAATGACAAAAATGACAAAAATGACAAAAATGACAAAAATGACAAAAATGACAAAAATGACAAAAATGACAAAAATGACAAAAATGACAAAAATGACAAAAATGACAAAAATGACAAAAATGACAAAAATGACAAAAATGACAAAAATGACAAAAATGACAAAAATGACAAAAATGACAAAAATGACAAAAATGACAAAAATGACAAAAATGACAAAAATGACAAAAATGACAAAAATGACAAAAATGACAAAAATGACAAAAGTGACAAAAATGACAAAAATGACAAAAATGACCAAAATGACCAAAATGACAAAAATGACAAAAATGACAAAAATGACAAAAATGACAAAAATGACAAAAATGACAAAAATGACAAAAATGACAAAAATGACAAAAATGACAAAAATGACAAAAATGACAAAAATGACAAAAATGACAAAAATGACAAAAATGACAAAAATGACAAAAATGACAAAAATGACAAAAATGACAAAAATGACAAAAATGACAAAAATGACAAAAATGACAAAATCAAATTTTCCATTTTTGAGAAAAATGACAGTTGAGACAAAATTCACTCTTGTCATCTCCGTCGATAATGCTTATTTAGTCAGTTGATGAGTTAATTTTTTTTTTCAAATTTGATTTTTTTGTAAGTTTTGTCAAATTAGTTAATTTTATCAATGAGGTCAATTTGTCACTTTTGCCAACTTATTTCAAAATTTACTATTTGTATAAAACAACTTTTTTCCTTGATCAATTTTCCCAAGTAACAATTTTAGCTTTATTATGGTCAGCAAAATGTCGTATGGACCATAGCATTAATCTTCATAAAAAGCTAAAGTACATTCTATAACATCACCTGGACTCTAATAAAGCCAAAATTAGGCTATTTGGCCCTATCCTAGGAACGTCATCATGACCAATCATTGTTAGTCATCAATATTGGTCACCAAAGCTTTTAAAAAGCTATTACAAAACATGTTAGAAATTTTTGTTTTTTTCGGTTCTGTCAGTTCACGGAGTTTTTTTTTATTTTTTTCAGCAACCGTAATGGTTGATGAATGATGATTGCATTATTCAGATCTGAATCTGGTAAAATTAATAGCTAAAAAACCAATGTTTTACCCATATAATGAGCGTCTTTTCTACTGCCAGTCAAGATTTTAAGTAAAATGTATATGAAATAGTATCTTAAAATAAATGCGCCTCGTCAAATCTGATGGTCAATCATGATGGGATTGATGGAAAAAAGGCCTGAAATTTTTTTTTCCAATGCTGGCATTGTGAATCCATCAACATGGCGTCATTTTGTACCCTTCGATTTTGCAACCAACATGGCGTGAGTCAATTCATAGTTTTATTATGGTTTAATGATGACCCCAAAAAAAGCTACGATTTGACGTTTCTCTCGCAAGCAAACCAATTACACGTTAAGGTTGAGTTCCTCATTTCTGAGTTGTTAATCATTAGTACAGTAAATGAGGACAGACTTTTTGAATGAAAAGGGATTGGTTTTCAATGACCCGTGGAATAAATCATGAGTTGAAGTTAAATTTCGTTGTCTGACGCCATCTTGAAATCCAAGATGGCGGCTTCCGCTGAACTTTAAAATGGTGTAAATGACTTGAAATCGCATGAAACCCCAACAAAATGGGTATCGGGTGAAAGTGCTAAACGAGTAGAAGTCGAATTTCGCTATCCGACGCCATCTTGAAATCCAAGATGGCGGCATCCGCTCAACTTTTAATGCTTAATGCTGACAAAAAGTCGCATTAAACCACCGCTATACGAGTATTGAATGAAAAGACTAAGCTAGAAGATGTCGATTTTTTTTTCTTTCCGACGCCATCTTGGAATCCAAGATGGCAGCTTCCACTGAATTTAAAATGCTGTTAATCAATGAAAATCGCTTGAACACAACTTTTTTTCACGTAATACTACATTAAAACTACTATTTTAAAACAATTTAGACCATTTTAAATCACTTTTATTATTTTTTCATTATGTTTCTAATGCATTTAGAACTTTTCTTGTTTTGTTTATAGTTTTTGATTTTTTTGCCATTTATGTAATTCTTTTATTCCTATCATGCTATTATGTCTAAATTGTATTGGTCTTATTCTAGCGAAAACTATAAGGTTATGTTGTTTCTGTTAACCGTCTGATTTTGGCACATGTGCCAAATTCGATGTTTCCAAAATCGAATGTTGCCAAAAACGAACGGAGTCTTTATTGTGGTGGTTTTTGTGGGATTTTCAGTCACTTACAGATTTTCAGAGAAACGCGAAAAGAGATATTTGACTTCTATCATTTTGCCTTAGCACCCAATGCAATATGTTTGGGAGTTTCATGCTATTTTCATTCATTTACAGTATTTTTAAGTTCAGCTGAAGCCACCATCCTGGATTTCAAGATAGCGTCAGAATGCAAAAATAAACTTTTTATAGCTTATCCCAATTGACAAATATCCATATTTTGGAGGTTTCATGCGATATTCAATGATTTAGAGCATTTTTTAAGTTTATAGAAAGCTGCCATCTTGGATTTCAAGATGGCGTAAGATAGCAATATTCGACTTCTACTCGTAAACCCCTTCACCCACTACCAATTTGGGTTTCATGTCATTTTAAGTCGTTCACTACATTTTAAAGTTTAGCGGAAGCCGCCATCATGGATTTCAAGATGGCGTAACATAGCGTACACAGAAAAAAATTTGAATCCTTAACAACACTGAAATTGAAAAACCTTTAATATTACATGACATTGAACGCAATTTATTGATGTAAATTTATAGATTGCAAAAAGTTGAAACCATAATAGCACTGAATTCGAATGACATGAATTTTACTTGACACGGAACGCGATTATTTGATGTAAATTTACATCACATATGATGTAAATAAAAAGAAGCATCACATATGACGAAATTTTCAGTGCGAATTAAATATTACACGTCTTAAATATTTACATGTCTTTCAAATTTTACACGTCTTTTGAAATTCATAGACGTGTGATATTCAACTCGCTCTGAAAATTCCATAATATGTGTTACTTCTTTTTCGTTACATCATATGTGATGTAATTTTACAAATGTTTTTGGTCGCACACAATTCTTAACAACACTGAATAAGAAGTTTATTAAAATTACACGTCATGGAATGTGATAACGACATTGAATTTGTGTTTAATGAATATTACATATCCATGTCATGTAAAATTATAAACTGTCATGAACAGGACTATAGACAAAAGTAAACAAAGTGTCAAGTCAAGTTGTGCACCAAAGTATTTATTTTAAGCAGTTTTCCCGCGAGTGAGGTTCCCGGAGATCTTCGTGAAGCAGGGATGCGGTTCCGTAAGCGGCTCCACGTTACTGAACTTAGGATCCGGGGAAGAAAATGAAAGGGTGAAGTGAATCCTAATAAAAAAAAATTGCGTGCTAATGCTTAACAAATTTTTGTCGCTAAATAAAATAAATTAAATTAGTTATTAAAAAGGTTTAATTTTTATGAAGAGATGAGAAAATTTTATTATTGAATCATATAAACAAAAATAAAACAAAACAAATTCCAATTGGAAAGTTTCTCTTCCAATATTCAGTGAGATTATAATTTACATCATTTTTATTTTACACGTTGCAAAATTTTACATCTTTTCTATTTTACACGTTGCAAAATTTCACTGGCGTGTAATTTCCAACTAGCACTGAAAATTCCGTCATATATGATGCTTCTTTTTATTTACATCACATGTGATGTGATTTTACAGATTTTTTTCGTTGTGTGTAATTCAACTCCTACCGGTTGATTTCTTTTAACTTATACCCCTATAATAAAGGTTTTATGCGATTTTCAGTCATTTACAGTATTTTTAAGTTGAGTGGTAGCCGCCATCTTGGATTTAAGATGGCGACGGGCAACGAAATTTGACTTCTACTCGTTTATTACTTTCACCTTATAACCATATTGTGAAGGTTTCACGATATTTTCAGTAATTTACAGCTTTGAAAATAAAAGAGGAAGCCGCCATCTTGAATTAATGATGGCGTCAAGCTTTTTTTCCTACTATTTGGGCCCTTTCCCTCAATACTCATATTGTAAAGATATTCATACCACTTTCGGTGATTTCAAGTTTTCAAAGATGTATTTTTTAAATTTAAACTCAAAACCAACACGCATATCTTACCAAAAATGTGTAAAAATGGGAGTTCCAATTCAAATATGTGCTATCTAATCTGAGCGTGTCCTGTTTTGACATTTTGATCGAGAACTGTCACTAAGTTTTATGATGGTTTAATAATCAGGCACTGAGTGCTATTATAGAACATGCAAAAGAAAGCTTGAAGCAAACTTCTAAGTTTGTGTTTTATTATAGTTTTAAAAAAGCATTCATAACTCTTTCAAAATAACTAAAACAGCATGTTTAACAAAAGTTTTATTAGCGTTTTCAAAACCATCTGCAAACATATGGTCGAAAAAAAATATAAGCATTCTGCATGACCATAATAAAACCGTCATAAAACGAGCTGCACAAAAAAATGCCATAATTAAACCATAATAAAACTTCCTAATGCTAGTTGGCATAATCTGTGTTACTTGGGTTGTTTTTCAATTGTTGTTAACTTTGTCAAATTTGTTAATTTTTAAACATTTGGTCATTTCTATCAATTTTTTCAGTTTTGTCATTGATGTTTTTTTGTCAATTTGGTTATTTTTATCATTCAAATAATTTTTTTAAATTTTTATCTTTCTTGTCAATTATGTAAACTTATCGAATTTGTTCCAGCTTTACTTATTCCGTAAATTTTTGTCGTTTTTTCTTAAATTTTAAATTTTTTAACTATTAATGTTTGTCAATGGTAACTAAAAAGGCAAAAAAAGTTGAATACTAAACTAAATGGACAAAAATTTCAATACGACGGAAATGACATTATTGACAAAAATATCGAAAATGTCATGATTTAATTTATTTAATAAATAGCCAACCAGTCCAATTTATCCGAACACGAAGTGTTTATTTAACCGACGTTAAACACTTCATGTTCGGATAAATAAGACTGGCTGGCTATTTATTAAATAAACAAATTGAAGTCGATTCTAAATAAGATTGTCATAATTTTCAAAATTTAAAAAATTAATTATTTATTTGACCCTACGTTACCGAATCATATTACACTCCGGCAATTTAAATTTTACCCTGAACATTCTCAACGAAGTGTGTATTTATAGCTTCGCATAACTCATTTTTTCTATTACCTCTCTAACAATGAGAGAGAGAGAGTATTTAGAGTAGCGAGAAGGAAAGGCTGTCAGTTTAGCCTCTGTAGGTTTGAAGCTAGGATAAGGCATTGGAATTAAACTACTTGTTCTTAAACCGCCAATAAAGCCAGTCATTATTTCGCCAACTTTGTCTACAAAATTTGTAACTGAAAGTTTAACGAAGTGGAAATATATTAACGGTTGCTGCCGGAAATTAACCCGTTCAAGAATTTTAAAATTTGAATTCCGAAACAACGAGCCTGATCCTACATACCCATTTATGTTTTTAATATTTCCGAACAATCGTTTAATTATCTGAAACACATGGTCGGTCATAATTTTTCAAAAATTGTGTTCTTAATTCTCATGTTTAAGTTACCATATGCTGTAACTCCAAAAAGAGTTCATTGAGAAAATAAGCCAAGTGATATCATTTATTTAAGATTTTAACTTAAACTGCTTCCAGGCAACTTTTTAATAAGAATATAGAAAATGCCATTTTCCCACGGAGCTTTCATTTTTTTTAAATTGTTTAAATATCAATTTAAGTTTATCAATGTTTGTCCCACAAGAACTTTCAAATACATTTTGTTTAGAAAGAATATCATCAAACTCTAGGGAAATTTGAGAATCAATTAATATTGGGTTAATATTTGAGCTTTTTCTGCTTTAGTTAAACGAAGTTTATCTCCCTCTTTCAAAGTGGGAAATGGATTCTGGGGCTCTTTCAGAATTATTTAATTTCCAAAATGGCTTTGAGTAGGGTTTTACGTCCTCTACTGCTTTTGCAAAATTTTTATTACGAATAAAATTTAAACGACGCACACAGGAGTATTTTACCCCAAATCCTGGCCAAAACCTCGAAACTAAAATTTGAGAAAAATTATTATTTTTTTGGTTTTTTGGTTGTTAGATAGTTGTTGTATATTAGTATTGTCGATTTTAAACCATCGGGATAATAAGTTCGTAATGGCATAACTCGAAACATTGATGTATCAAAATTATAAACTTTGTCTTACAAAATTTGGTGTAAACACGTACAATTACAGACTACGTAATACGCAGAATAATGTGACTATTAACACAATTTCTTCTACAAATCTTCAGTTTTAATATGACCAATAAATTGTGGTTGAAATTTCGTTCATTTCTTGATAAACATATGTAGTAGAGAAGCTAAACAAAATAGTGCCATGTTTTTTAACAAACCTATATTGTTTTTTACAAATTAGTGTTGAAATTTATCTTCCGGGCTCCGCCAGGAAAAATTTCACATAACACACGAATGATTTTAACTTCCTTAAACATGTCCAAAAGAAAAATCTTGCGCATACTTGCAAACTCGAGCTATTTTCAATTTTGAAATTTAAAAATTTGAGCGATTTTTGTCCCTAATTTTGTTTCAGATAGCGAGCATGCCATGCATTTACTTTGTGTTATACAAACGTTTTTCATTGCGTTTGATTTGTTTGTTTAAAATATGGTATTTTTCATCATTTCTGATGGCTGATCGGCTGGTTCGCTTCGAATTTACTTGAAAACAAACATTTTATAAGGGTGCAGCAAGTGACCCAAGAAGACCAAAATTAAGAAATTTGAAATTTTGGTTAAAAATGAGTTGTGTATACTTGAATACAACGAAGAAGAGATTTTGAATCATTTTAAAGAGAAAAACAGGTTTTGGCCAACTTTTTCCATAGAGTACTCCTATGTGCGACGCACAGTGGGGCACACCTGACCAATCGATGGTCAAAACCTCATAACTTTTTTGAATGAAATCTTACTGGTTTGAAGTCTTCTGAAAAGTTGTTCATCTGATCAAAATATTTAATTTGATGTAACTTTTTTTCAACTAGATGTTGTGAAATTTGATCTAGATAACTTCTTTTAGCAGATTTTCCTCATCAAGGCTTATGAAGGCTACTCAGTCGATCGGCGTGAAAATGATCATGTAAGGGTTTTTAGGACCGTTAATAATTTAAATGATGCTTTAAGATCCCTCCCCTCATAAGAATGGGGGGTCCCCATACAAATGTTACCTGAATATCTACAAAACTCTTGAATAAATAATGCAAATGGACCCAAATTTGTCAAGAAAGAAATGCATGTTATTTCAACGCTAGTTTGAGACCAATCTCTGTTCTGGAGGAAGGAGGATTTCATAGACATGTTGCCTAATTTCTGCATTTCAAAAAACCAACCTAGCAACCACAAAAGATCTAACAACTGATAGGAACCTGACAAGGAACAAATCAAGCAAATTGAACCTAATTGAACCGAATTTGACCTCTGAGGATTTCGACAAATCGTTTATTATCATGGCTTAAAACCAATTCCATTTATGATACGAATTCTTCCATACAAATTAAATATGAAAAATATGAACGGAATTTTGTTCTAAGTGTCATGTCAGTGTGATCACTGGTAACAGAACAAATAAGTTCAGATAATAAAGCCATAAACTCATATTGGTACCTTATATGTAAGTAGCTAATGGATCAAGTAGGCTGTTACTCAATATGACAGCAAAAAACATGGTTGCTTTTTTTTCAAATATCCAACCATCCAGGGTGTAAATAATTTCTATTTTATTATTGAGTAAAACTTTAAGATCTCTACATTTTATAGAAAAAAAATGTTGAATAAAAAATTAAGTTAGTTAACAGATAGGTACTAAACATCTGACCGAAAAGGATTTGAGAAGGTTATAGAATGTTCATATTTTAAAGAATCTTATCTGCTTGTCTGTAGATAAATATAACTTTTAAAAACTGAAATAGTATTATCAAACTAAGAGGAAACTGAATTTTGCAAAAAAAAATTAATAATTTCAAATTCGATTGAGTTTAAGTTTTTATGGCAAAAACCATTATCAAAAGCAAGTAGCAAAATGTACGAAAATTGACCAAAAACATGTTTCACCAAAACGTGAATAACTTTTGAATAGGCAAAAAGTGGCAACTAGTTTTTGTTTCGTAGGATAGCTGAGACTTTCATTTAAATGTTCGAGTAGAAATGAGAGTGGGGTAACGTAGGGTAAAATGTTTTCCAGATGTCCCAATATGATGAAAATTAGTAATTTTTAACGTTATACGTTTATACTCGTGAAAAAATTTACGATTTTTTTTTTCAATTCTTCAACCTCAAATAAATGAATTTCATATTATTCTGAACACATCCATGTTAATTTTTTGTTATTTCTTCAAGAAATAAAATTTAAGTGGAGTATTGAAATTTTTTTTTTGTTTTTGCAATAAAATGCAACAGAATCAAACCCCAACTTCACCTAGGTAGATAATTGTATGAAACAACGAATTTTAAGTTTTGTTTGACAAATTTGTGATCGTTGTAATTTCCAGTTTCTGAAAAGCATAAATTTATTATGAATTCTTAAAATTTACAAAAAGGGGTTTTGGCAAAGCATTCATAGGTTCTGCCCCACTGTGCGACGTATGTTCTTTGTTTGAAGGTCGCAATAAATAAATTTCAAATAAGGATCCCTAGTACGTTGACATTGGCGTCGACGAATGTTTTTCAGTCGTATCAAAAACTGAAGATCATCATCAATCAAAGGTTTATTAAATTTATGTTTTACTTTAGGTATTGAAGCGGCTTTAGCATTGACTATTTAAGTTGTCAAATTTTCTACAGTCAAATCAATATCTTCAATTGTATTCAGTGGAACATTTACATCTAAATTACGTTCAATAAAACTCCTATATCGCTCCAAGTCAGCTTTTTGAAAGTTAAAAGTTGATTTTGGAGGGTTTTCAATGGACTTTTGGATGAAGAAAAAGTTCTGGAAGGTGGTCTGAATCGAGGTCCGCATGAGTAATCAATTGACTTAAATGCTCGCCTAAATCCGTTAGAAACAAATCAATTGTGGAGGGATTTCTAATTGAAGAAAAACTAGTATGCCCATTAGAATATTCAACAGTATAATAACCTGCAGAGCAGTCATTAAATAAAATATTCCCATTTGAATTTGATGAAATATTATTCCAAGATCGGTGTTTTGCCTTTAAGACACCAATAACAAAAAAAAATATTGTAAATCTCTCTTCCAAAAAATAACTCTGTTCACTGCCACATTGGAAAGGCAAATATGCGTCAACAATTATAATTTTCCCCATAGAAGTTTCTAATTCAATTCCAATTGTTTCTAAGACTTTTGTATTGAAAATAAGGTAAAATAAGGTCTTAATTTGAGACGACTATTGATGACAATAGCTACAGCCCCACCTTGTCGATCAAGTTGATAATTTTGCAAAATTTTAAGGAAAGCTTTGCTTTTCAAGTTGTTGTCTGGCTATGGAAAATTTTCAGTGATAGCAGCAATATGTATGTTTTGAGTTTTCAAAAATAAAAAGAACTCATCTTGGTTTGCCAGCGTTCCAATTCATAATATTAAAAAATCTATTTGGATCCATGAGGGAATCGTAAAGTTATAATAATTGTGTTAGCATAATTGAAAGAAGTTTGAAAAGCTTCAAACATCGAATTTGCTTTCAACATAAGTTGCATCATCTCCATTAAATTTTGATGCAAAAATTTTAATTTTTCCTCAGTAAACTCACCCAAATCAACAAAATTGTAAAGATCAGAAAATGAAGGAGAAGAACATGTATTTGAATTTCTGGGAGTTCCCCAAGCCTTCGCATGTACGTTAATACTTGGTTTTTCCCCATTAGAAATACTCGAATGAGTTATACTTGAAGGCAACCCATTTTCAACCACCTCTGAGAACGATAAACAACGGGCCTGTGGCGCTGAATCAGCCCAGGTAACATTAAAGACCTACATTAACCAAGACGCGATTCTATGTAGGCCAAAGCAGGTTGTCTTCCAGCCTGACGTGCGAAGATGAAAAAGAGGAAGGTGGAGAAGAAACTTTTCTGACAACTTTGGGTTTTTTCCTTGACGCAAAAATTTTTCACTAACGGAGCAGTCTATGGAATTGGAGGAATGATTACCTGCGCAATTCGCACACTTGAAGGTTTCTATTTGTGGTTTATCACCACTAAAAAGCATTTAGATTTTTCATGATCGAATGAGCCGCAAAGCATGCATCTGGCATTAATTTTACAATTTTAAGTGCCATGACAAAAAGCATGACAACGACGACATTGCGTAATATTTTGAAGAAAGTTGGCAGGAAATTTTCGAAAAGGTGAAACCATGAAGTACATCTTTGAAAGGACGATCACTTTTAGTGTTGTAGTGATGTTTTTTTATTATTCAAATAATTTTTTTTTTTGGAAATCATCAAAAGATTCCGACAGATCTGAAAAGAAACCTTCACATCCTTGACGGAAGTGACGATTTCTTTCCGAAAGGCATTGAATTCAGAAATCGTGGTCGTAATTGGTGGAACCTATTCATTTTTAAGAGTATAAGAAGAAGAAGGTTTCTAAGTACCTACTCTTATTAGAATTAAAATTGAATATTTCCTCATCACCGATGTTACGAAGGACATCGAATGAATTGGAAATTTCAACTTTTTTGGGCGATGGACCTGAAGTAGGTTCGGCTATCCTTTTTCTACAGACTTTGACGCCTGCCGATGACTTCCCCATGCTGGAAAGAAAAGAGAAAAATATGAATAAAAGAAAATGACAATAATTTTAGCACTGAAAAGTGCTGATTGAAAAACAGGTAAGAATAAAATAAATAATGTAAAATGTTCCTACAGGTACACAGCAACGATGCGATGCTCAGGCGTACGTGTTGACGGCTCAACGGCACAGATGGAAGTGACATTGGTCATAGAGTAATCAGATAGTTATGGAATTCCATAGTATTTTACAAACATTAAAAAAAAATTGATGCAAATTTACTATCATGTGTCAATTGAGGTTGGTCACAACTGCCCCACTGTTCAAACTGTGACAACAGTTCAACGCCATAGCGGCATCTAGAAGAATCACATTCCCGGGAGTGCATTTTATTATCAGTCCAACGACGTGGCCCGTGGGTCAGTTGAAACTCTGCATAGAAAGAGCAGCACATCGGCCGTGGCATGGCATGGGGAGGACGAAGTTAAACAGTATCCACCTCATGCTCCAGCTAGCTCTCTAGCAGCGGATACGAACAATAAAAATTACCATAATTGTCACATACGCGTGCTTTGTCGCAAATTGCAAATTCCGTATCGATTTCCATTTCCCGCCGGCTAGAAATTGCTGCCCCAATGTTCCACCAGGGATTTTCCCGGGACACACAATGGTCTGAGTCTAGCTGTCACTATTGGAGCTGGCTTGTCCAAACATAGGAAGAGGAACTTTCGACGTCTGAAAGCAGAGACAGGACAGGGATCTGACTTGGAACATGACGACGCTGCCTACGTACACATCACAAATGACCTATTGAACATCGATGACACAGGTTGAGTCGAGAATAATTTCATACCAGGGGTCGTGCGATAATTACCCTACATACATCAATCAAGGCGAAACATGTTTTGATCCTTTTGCAGCTTATAATTAACAACCATTACTAGGAGCAAAAGGCGGGTTCATCCATCGGAAGGTCGCAGAGTTTTGCATATTTGCAACGTCAGAGGACAATAAATTTTGTTATGGTTCAAATAGACCTTCAGGCTGTAATTTATGGGTATCGAACATATTGTGTAGTTCAGAGTTTTAAATCAACTTTTGAATCACTCAAACAAAAACTTGTTGATAGTTCAAATTTTTTATGAAACTGCCAAAGGTTACGAACATTTGTTAACTATTCAATCGCATGGAATCGAACGTCCTAAGATTGTTGTTAGATGCAATTGGCATGGTCCAAGATTCATCGTCTGCACCTGACCGGCAAACCTCAGCAGCTCCCATCCATTACGGTCCGAAATAGCGCTCTGACAGTTATTAGACATTAAAAGTCTATATTATGGTTTCTGATTCCGGCAGATATTTATCGTTATTGCCCCCGCTTCTCGAAATCCGCCAACAACAAGGACCTGTGAGATTGTTCAACGAAATCACCCACTCGGCGGCAGCGGCTTGCTCCTCATTTAAATTCCACAATTTTCTCGGTACCCAAGGCAGGTAGACTTCCTCGCAGGTTAATTCACAGCCTCGACCCACCAAGCCAGACAGTGTGGAGAAAAATTGGACTGAAAAAAACCGCGAGACCGTGCCACGATGTGATTAAAATAATGCACAATTTGTATTCACATCTCACCAGAAGCACAGAGCACATACCTTATAGTAAGCAGACACATTGGCCTTTCGTACCCCCGCAAATCTCTGGACACGGGGCCAGCTACGCCATTCATTGATACTGTAGTCAGTCGGACCAATTTCAAAAGCAGAAGCAAATTTACCGCTCTCTTGCCTGGTCCGGTTCAAAATTAACATTTTACTTGTTTTGAGAGGAATGATTTAGCTTTTTATTTGCTATTAGCGAGAAGTTATCACCTACCGGTGGGGAATGCTTAATCGCTAAGCTTTAGTTAGGCTTTTTTCAAAATTGAACTGAAATAATTTGCATGCAACAACTTGGATATAAGTGAGTCTGTTCGATATTTTCCCGTCACTAATAAGTAAATATTGCTTACGACAAAAATGATAAATTTGTGCCTACCAAAATTATTAAAACAGATTCGAAAACTTCTTTTTTGATAATTAATCAATATTATGCAATTAAGTGCTTGAAAGCTGATTTTTTATATGGACCTTGAACCTTGTAGCCAAAGAAGTATGAGAAAAAAAAATGAAAAAATTGAAAAATATTAGATAACCATCCAAAAAAGGGGTTTTAAAACATTTTTCACTAATCGCCCCCTTTGGCTGAATTACCAAGCTCACAGCCCCCATTATCAAATTTTGTGAAAATTTAGCCACATGCAGTTGAAATTTCGAACTTATGTATGAAGATTAACAACTAAAGTATCGTTCATAATTCTAGAGAAATGTCTGTCTCTTCAACTTTCAGCTTCAATTACCTCTTATTCTGAATATATTTTCGTCAAAATTTCTTCTTTAGATAAATCAACTATCACAATTGTACCTAGAATAATTTGAGTTTTCTTTAAAATGTATAACTTAAGATACATCAATTCTACGAAAATAGGACTTTTGGAACTTTTTCCACTCAAACTACGATATCTCAGAAACTCAGAAACCTTTCATCAAAAATTTTCAAAGTGATTGCTGAAAAATAAAGCTGGTATGTGAGAAGTTTTTATAATTGGATTGAAAAATGCGATTTCTTTATAATTTTGCACTGGTACACTGGTAGTTTATATAGTTCGCGCTATTGGCATGATATCCCTGAAAGACATTATTTAAGACTCCTCTACATAAAGATTTCATTCCAAAGTCATTTAAAACAGACTTAAGGGGGGGGTAGGGTCTAACACTTCAAAAAAATCGATTTTTTTATTTTTCTATTTTCTTATTGTAAAACATTTCAAGAATGTTGTGTCAAATTTTCAAGTCGATTGAAGCAAAACTGTAGAAGTTATAGGCCTTTATCTCCTCCTATCTAATACTGCAAGAAAGCAAGAGCAGAAATTTCAAACGCGTTTTTCTCGAAAGCACATTTTTAAAGTCCGTGGACATCGTCATTTGAAAACTACTTATCCGATTCTTTTCAAATTTGGATCATACTTTCTACATATAAAATACCAGACCCCAACGTTTTTCTTTTTTGATTTTTTTTTACTTCGGGGAGATTTTACAGGTGAAAAATGGTGGATTTTTAAGTGAAAAATCGTAGTTTTTACTTCAAACAGCCACAAAAATTTCATAAAAATATTTTTAAGTTAAATAAAAACGTTGGGGTCCAGAAAAACATCTATTAAAAATATTTTGCTCTGATTTTTTGACTTCAGATGATTCTGTGCTGAGATACAGTGTCCACCGCAAATCCTGTTTTCTAAAAGGCATCATCGAAAGTGCTCCGTCACTGGATCATTTTTCAATATTTTTCTACGAAAAAATTACTAAATGTTCTTTTAACAATGCTTTGTATAATGCAAAAAATTTGAATACAATTATTTGAACGATAGCTCTAGAAAAAAATCGTGAAAATGAAGTTTTTTTATACCCGTTAGACCCTACCACCCCCTTAAGAATCAATTTGTATCAAGGTTTTTTTTTATAAGCGACATTTGAGGAGAGAAATAAAATTGTAATATAACAGTCCGCAGAATGCTTCAAAAACTCATATTACAGATTGTTTTTTAAAGTGTTCCAATTTTCCTGTGAAGCGAAAACCAACCCTTACTGAACATTCATAAAACAACAATAAGTTCTGGTACTTAGTCTTGAATTGATCCTAAATTTATTAAGTTCTCCATCAATCACTTCTTGAGCTTTGAACTATCATTTAAATTTTTCACTGTTTCAAAATTTAAGCTGTAAAACATCAAAATTGGATTCTCTACCCCCTTAGAAGCTCTAAACGCTCCCAATGCCTTTCACGAAATATTATTATTATTCTTATAGGGTAGAGGCCCCTAAGACAACGGCTTAAGGAAGCTTTTTTCATTAGTTCAATAGAATTGCCTTCCATGTTGGTTTAAAACTGTCATTCATTCATTGAACTATATTTTTAATATTGTGTTATGAAATTATGCAGGAAATAGATCAATCCATTACGTACTTTTGAGTCAATTTATGATTTATTTTCCTCATTCAAGTTCCTTAATTGTCGTACCATGTCCCTAATTCCGTCGTACAAGGAGACCGGAATTGTCTCAATTTATTCCACCCTCTTAAGAAATACATTTAACATTTTGCGGTTGCGGTTCATGCAATTAGCATCAGCTTACATCGAACGGATCAACCGCGCAGGATAACAGCAGAAGTTCTCTCGAGTAACCAGTCGCAATAAGCTATGAAACTAGGATAGCTTTATTCTAAACAGGTTTGCTTGGCTAATGCATCTGCACGCAGCAAAGTATTATACCTTCTATTCAATTATACCGAAATTGTCTTAAACTATTCCTCCCTAATGAGGGATAGATTTGAAATTTTGCGGTTGCGGTTCATACAAATGCGATTATTTACTTCGCTGGGATCAACCGCGCAGGATAACTGCAAAGTTCGAATAAGATCTAAGTCGCAATAAAATGGACTTGCCAAGAAATCCCAAGGTAGCGTTATTGTAGCTAGGTACCATTGCTTGGCTAAGGCAATTGCAGGCAGCACAATATTAGACCTTAAAAATTGAATCCACCCTGCAAGTGTTTTTTATACCACGTACAACAACTTGGATATAAGTGAAAAAGTATGACGTACAGTAATTCAACTAAAATTAGACTTTTCGACAATTTTCATTCAAACTGTAATATGTCAAAAACGACGACCACATTTTGTTGAAAATTCACAGAGAATTTACAAAAATGAAACAAACATGAGTCAAGTTTCAAAAAATTATTTGGGAGGAATCCGAATATGAGCGGGTTCGATTTTGTAGAATTTTGAACGAATTTATGTACAAAAAATCTACCGAATTAGATTTTTTTTGACACTTGTTTTGAGATCCAAACCAGAGACTCATGTATTCTGGTCAGTAGTTAGAATAGTTATAGATTCCCATTCAGAGAATCTCTGAAAACTGGAGAAGTTTTAGTTTTAGTTTTCAAGGATCTCTCAGTGACCATTCTGTAGAGCAAAGCGTTTGATCGTATGTGAGATACTGCAGTTTTAATAAAAGAAGTTCAAAAAGTCTAATTTTCATAGAATTGATGTATCACAAGTGTCAAATACTTAAGAAAATGTTTAATGTCATCAGATAATAGAATCAAAAACAATCAAATCTTAAAATATAAAATTCTGAAGAAACAATGTCATTGGAGTTGAACGTTAGATATGTGTAAAGTTGGAGATATTCTTGCGTGCACCCCAACTTCTGTTAAATTATGCACGGTACTGTTAGTAAATAATTTGCAAAACATCAACCACTAAGCTAGATCATTTAAAACCACGCATTATAAGCAATGCTGAATACATTCGAGTAATTTATAAATATAAATAGACTTTTTGCACTTATCTCCCTGCGCATTAAGTCCCTAGCTTCAATGAGGTCAAAATAATCAAAATTACTTTTAAATCAATTTGTTCATTCTCTATGAGTCCAACTGTGGTCAGCAAAAAATAGTAAAAATGGACCGGTCTAATTCCAATTATTGCAAAACGGTTTCCTATTCTTGTCGGAAAATTACGACGAATTATGGGGGCAGAGCGATTCGATTTCAATCGAAAATTGATAAATTTATACCAATCAGACTAATTTGAAATAATTTTTCTAATTTTATTTCGACATTTTTCTATTGGATTTTATGATTTTGATCGTTACATGCATTGACAGGAGGCGTTAAAGCAAAGAAATACGTTGGGGGGATCACTAAGTTCGTTTTTCAATATGGCGGAGTGCGCCAATAATTAATTTCACTTCGCGATTTCAGAATCAAATATCTCAAAAAATAATTTGAAAAGTGACAAATTTGTGATAGAGAATAAATTCACAGGCATAAGTTTATCATGTGACGTACCCAACGAAAGTGGAAAGTGATTTTTCTGCTCTCAAACATGCATTCATGAATTAAGACGAATCAAAGGGATACGACGGAGGAGGGTACTCCTACCCTAATAATAGTGATGCAAAATCGTTGTTTGAAGAGATTGACTTCAACCTGACAAGACCAGGTCGATTTTTAGACATGAAATCTCTGGACCAGTTGCATTGCAACTTATTTTATAGATTTTTATTCTAATTTCTTGGCAAACTCAAGGTATTGATCAAGGATTGAACTTCACGATCTGACTCAAGAGCGCTACCAAAAGTAAAGATGGCTAGTCAACGTACCGTCCATTTCAACCGGTGAGAAGAAATGCTTGAATTTCGCGCGCGATCTACGAGCATTGTTTTGGCAAAAACCCGAAGCTAACCTCATAGGGGGAGGCAATTTGGAAGCCTTCTTGCTAGCTGATGACCCGGGGTCGCTCTCTTAGACTCCAGACGCTGATCGGAAAAGTCGCTCGTTGAAGTCGAAAAATCGTATTTTTTTAAACCCGTAGTCGTTGAAGTGGAAGTTGTGTGGCCGTATCGGAAATCCCAAAGTCGTTGAGGCTGGAAATCTCCGACGCTGTTGTTCCGCGCATTCGGTTCGGTCTAAACGGGAAGTCGGTTAGTTTGCGCCTTTTAATATCGCAATTTAATTTCCGATACGTTGCATGTACCAGAGTACATTTCTCATCAAAACGGCAAAAATTAATATATTCACAAATTATTTGACTTCCATCTAATTGAATCTTGATATCAATAAGGCTGAATCACCTTAATATGAAAATTTGTTGGTGGCAAAGGAGTATAAGTGAATGTATTTGTTGCAAGGCCGGATTAAGAGGGGGAGGGGGGGGGGGCAATAGGGGAAAATTATTGCCCCGAGGAGGAAAAAAAAAATAAAAGCTTCGCTTAAACAGTTAACAAAACCATATCTAAAAGTGCTAAATATATGAAATCTGAAACTAGGACGGGGGGCCTCCTTTAGTGAAAAATAATCCAGAATTTATAATTCAACGTTTAGTTATGTATACACAAACAAAATCCCCAATGACCAGCTACATGATGTAACATTAGGCAAGCTTTGTATGGAAATATCAAATTTTTTTAATTTTTACACATTCCATGAATTTTTTGGTTATTTTCACTGCAAGAACAACTTTAACAATTTCGGAAGCGATTCGTTTAAAAGCTGTTTAACCCTAGGATGAAAATGAAAAACCTCAAAAATTTCAATAACCTTGGTAAAAACATTTCATGAAATTATTGAAAGCTCTAACAAGCAAAGCATGCCATTTTCAAATACTTCTCAATTGAATCAGATACACAAATTTAAAAGTTATAAATCGATGAAAATTTTAACCTTACACTTAGTACACTATACAATTCACATTAATTTACTTATTTTTTTATCATGATTTATAAAAATTAAGATATCAAACTGAACACCAAAATTGAAGTAACGTTTTTAAACTTCAAACTTTCGACATTCGACTTTGATACTTTGAAAATCATGATTTTTTCAACATAAATCTTTTGATTATTTTTTATTCTTTCATAAAATAAACTGCATATTTTTTAATGTCAATGGAGAAGAAAAAACGAATAAGTTGGCTGTAGATGCCTAGAAAATATTTTTTATTTCTGTGAGATAAATTCTTCATTTCACAATTTTGGAATTGCTATGCGCTATGTGTAATCTTTATCAGTATTTATTTTTTATTCGCTTTTGGATTCTTTAGAGCGATTTTCTAATACAAATTTTAAAAATGCTGAGGGCACTTTCTTTATCATATTTTAAGTCAACATAATAATTTGAATCCTATCTCTACCTCCCCGCGGTGCCGGCTGGGGTGCGAGTAACCTAAGCGGAGATCGGGTACCCAACCCCGGTGGATGCTTTGGTCGCATGCAGACTGAGAAGGTGGCCGCACGCGTCTGTTCCCCAGGTCAGGGGCGGCGTGCAACAACAACCGAGCGTCTGTTCTCCAGGTCAGGGGCGGCTCAAGCAGCGTCTGTCTCGCAGCGAGCGGCTGAATCTATGAAATGCGGCTCCCGCCAGCTAAGGCCAAGATGGCAGCCCCATCGCGGGATAGGGACTTTAGGCTAACAACCTACTGTTCCCGACTTGAAATTGTTACGGAATCCGAAAGAAATGACCGACCTGGAACTTTGGCAACGACTTTTAGCATGAAAACACGGACACGAATTGGAACTTGGAACGTTTTAACCCTTGCCCAACAAGGCAAACTGGAACAACTTGCTAGAGAGGCTAGCCGCCTCAAGCTTGAAATTCTGGGACTGAGCGAAGTCCGTTGGCCTAATACTGGAGAACACAAGACACAATCCGGGCAAGTCCTGCTTTACTCTGGCATACGAGGAGAACACGCTACTCGGGAACGAGGAGTTGGTTTCCTGTTAAGCCCGCAGGCCTACGCGGCCCTCATTAGATGGGAACCAATAAACGAAAGAATAATCGTAGCCAGATTCAGAACACGGGTTAGAAACCTTACAATGGTCCAGTGTTATGCGCCAACTGACGTTGCCGACTTGCAGGAGAAAGAGCAGTTTTACAGTCAACTGAACAGCGTGGTAGAGAAAATTCCGAAGGGTGACATTCAAATCCATTTGGGCGACTTCAACGCAAAGATTGGCTCCGACAATCAGGACCTTGAGCGCATCATGGGGCGCCATGGTCTAGGACAGATGAGCGAAAACGGAGAGCTGTTTGTAGAATTTTGTGGCAACAACAACATGGTGATCGGTGGATCGCTCTTCCCCCATCGACCAGCACATAAGGTCACTTGGGTATCCCGAGATGGCCGAACAGAAAATCAAATTGACCACATCTGCATCAGCCGAAAATGGAGAAGGAGCCTTCTTGATGTCCGCAACAAACGAAGCGCAGACATTGCATCTGACCATCACCTCGTCCTTGGCGAAATACGACTGAGAGTTGCGCGTGTCCAACGGCGCGAGGAGAAAGTCGGGTGTCGATACGACGTCCGCCGGTTGGAGAATCCAGAGGTGAAAAGAGCATACGTTGAACAGCTAGAATCCCGAGCCTCGGAATTGCCAACAGACGGAACAGTCGAAGAACAGTGGTGTGGAATCAAGAATGCTTTTATCACGACGAGCCATGGTACTCTTGGTAAAGTGTGTGGAAGAAGAAGTGAATGGATGTCGGATGAAACTTGGAGGATGGTCGATGATCGGAGAAAGGCGAAAGTCGGAATTGAGCAGGCATGTACCGGGTCAGCCAAAGCAGCCGCCCGCTTACGATATGCGGAGCTGGAAAAGGCAGTTAAACGAGCTTGTAGACGAGACAAGAGAGCCTGGACAAACTCCCTAGCCGAAGAGGGAGAAAGAGCCGCCGCCAATGGAGATATCCGATTACTTTATGACATTTCTCGCCGCCTCAGTTGTGCAAGGACAGATGCAAGAATGCCGCTGAAAGACCGAGCAGGTCAGTTATTGACCGATCGAACAGATCAGCTCAAACGATGGACTGAGCACTTCGAACAACTCTTCCGAGTCACGAATAGCGATGGCCAACAGAATCCGCAGCTCGAAGCGCCAACAGTAAGTCGCATAAATGGCGTCAACTCGGAAGCGCCTTCGCTGGCTGAAATAGAAGCGGTAATCAAGAACATGAAATCCAACAAAGCACCTGGGATCGATTGCATCCCTGCTGAAATGCTGAAAGCCGACCCTGCCCTGTCAGCACAAATGTTGCACCGTCTCTTCGCCGACATCTGGGATACTGCAACATTCCCGGCCGACTGGATGCAGGGTATCCTCGTAAAGGTCCCGAAGAAAGGAGACCTGACAGAGTGCGGTAACTGGCGAGGCATAACGTTGATCTGTACAACCCTCAAAGTACTCTGCAAAGTGATCCTGAACAGGATCCAGGAGAAAATTGACGCTACACTCCGACGGCAACAAGCTGGATTCCGATCCGGAAGATCATGTGTGGACCACATCACAACGCTACGAATCATACTGGAACAAATCAACGAATTCCAGGACTCTCTTCTGCTGGTGTTCGTTGATTTCGAAAAAGCATTCGACCGACTTAACCATGAAAACATCTGGGCGGCTCTAAGGCGACGAGGGGTCCCAGAGAAACTAGTCCATCTCATCGAAGCACAATACGAGGCATTTTCATGCAAGGTCTTGCACGATGGTGTCTTGTCCGAACCAATCCCGGTAACTGCTGGAGTGAGACAAGGATGTATTTTATCACCGCTACTTTTTCTCATCGTAATGGATGAGATTCTGACTGGATCGATCGACTGTGCACCGAACCGAGGATTGCCGTGGAATCCTACAACAATGGAGCAACTGAACGACCTTGACCTGGCTGACGATATTGTTTTGCTCGCCCAAACACAACCGGATATGCAGAGCAAACTCGACGACCTCACCGAAAGTTCCAAGGCAGCAGGTCTCAAAGTCAATGTCGGAAAGACCAAGTCTATGGAGATCAACACAGCAAATCCCTCCAGTTTCATGGTAGCTGGGCAACAAGTGGAGAAAGTGGAGTGCTTCCAGTATCTTGGTAGCCAGATAACGCCTGATGGTGGTACCAGGAAAGACATCGAAACCCGGATCAGAAAGGCCCGATTTGCGTTTGCGAGTCTCCGAAACATCTGGCGGTCACGCCAGATCTCTCTACGAACAAAAATCCGAATCTTCAACTCAAACGTCAAATCCGTATTGCTGTACGGGTGCGAAACTTGGTGCACATATGCGGTGACGACGCGAAAACTGCAAGTATTTGTAAACCGCTGCCTGCGGAATATCATCCGCGCTTGGTGGCCTGGCAACTGGATCTCGAATGAGGAACTACATCGCCGGTGTCATCAAAGGGCGCTAGAAATCGAGATTCGGGAACGTAAGTGGAGATGGATTGGGCACACACTGCGAAAAGATGAAAACGAGATTTGCAGAGAAGCGCTAGATTGGAATCCAGAAGGTCATCGAAGAAGAGGCAGACCCAGAAACTCGTGGCGGCGAAGCCTAGCCGCTGAAATCCGAACTGTCGACGAGAATCTTGACTGGGACCAGGTGAAGACGCTGGCTCCGGATCGTCAACA
This sequence comes from Uranotaenia lowii, assembly GCF_029784155.1. Classification (NCBI taxonomy): domain Eukaryota; kingdom Metazoa; phylum Arthropoda; class Insecta; order Diptera; family Culicidae; genus Uranotaenia; species Uranotaenia lowii. The sequence goes on from NC_073692.1 coordinate 424,098,001, forward strand.
GTGGAGGTCTTTTACAACGGCCCTATGCACCGGTGGATCGGCGCGGGATCATTAAGTAAGTAAGTATAATAATTTGAAATTTGATTTCTGAAAAGTGGTTGAGAAGTTTTTTTTTCTAATAATGAATTTTGGATGTCAGATTCGACTTTGACTTTCTCAACTGAAATTTTTTTGTGAGGCTGAAAATATATTCTGGATTGTTTCCTATAGCGACCCCTAGAAGGCTTAATCCGACCATGATTTAGTGGTAAAAGAAAATAAGTGCATGTGTTTGGAGATAAAGGGATATAAGTGTGAATATCAAAAAACATGTGTCGCTCTATTTACTTAAAATAAATGTTTTTTTTTTTTGTAAAAATTTTGTCAGAACTTTTGTTTTCATTTTAGAAGATTAAACCCATTTTTAATGTTTATAATATGTATCTATGGAATTTATTGGAACACAACGAAGTTTTAGTGCTTCTTATCCAAATCAGCTTTTATGCACTAATGCACCCCTTTCCCTTTGTCTTCATGGTTATTAATCTAGCAATAATCTAGCAAACTAGTAAACATTTTGAAAAATACTAAACTTGGTCGATTTGAATTAGTTTATCTTTAGTTTAACTTCAACGTGATTAGTTTTGGATTGGTTTTTTTTTATCGACGTGAAATTTAGTCAGTTTTAAACGTTAAGTTTTTAGTAGAATTAAAAATGTTTATTCTTCCTATGTATCAAGATCAAAGAAATCAATAAAAAAAATCTGTAATAAAAAACTCTTTCTATACGTTCCCAGAACGTGCTCTTTTGCTGCAACAATTTTATGAGAGTGTAAAGAGTTATGAGACGTTGTTATGTAAATCAATTGAAATACCCACTCCTGCTTAAATCCACATTTTTTGTGTTATTTATATGTGTTACAATAAGTGGGAACACATTAAACGCTCGTTTTTTGGCTTTCTCACAGAAAGGCATAGCGAACGGTCAGTTGGGGCTATCATTAATTAAGGTTCCAAGACTCCACTTTATATATACCAATCGACTCAGCTCGACGAGTTACGAAGATGTCCTAAGATTGCTCAGCAGCAGTAGCCAGCAATTGCTAAAATAATTACGGAGGCGATCAAAAATTTTACAAAAAGTTCATCAAACAGCCGAGATTTGATCCCCCGCCATTTATTATGAGAGTTTAGGAGGCTAACCCCTTGACCACTAGTGAGTATCGAGAAATGCGGCTCTCAAACTTTAACAGTTTGGAATATTTTTAAAGTAATTGAACTCGTTGGCTTATCCTCCAAAAAACGTACTGGCCATCTTTTTTTCTATCGAGTTTGGTAATTTTTGCTTTCTACTTTCTTTGATCATATTCTTTTTTATAGATCGATCATATATAATTCAGAAATAAGGAATCCATTTTTGTGTCATATGTTTCGAAGGATAAATTACACTCTGTAAAAAAGTCTCCAATCCACTGTTAAGTATATTAAATCGGGTTTTTCGTTTTAATATCGTGAGCCAATATGGACGTCCCAAAAGAAATCAAATCTTTTAATTTGAACTAAGTAAACTAAGAAACAGTTAGAATAAATTATAATTCTATTCCTTTCTATTTTGTTTATTTATAAAGGACTTTCAAAAACCTGATCCTTCATCATCTGAATTAAGATTTGTTTGACATTTGAAAACAATTTGAGTTCAATCTATAGTTATCACTCAACATGTTGCCCTTTAACTGGACAGATTGTGAAAAATTATAAAAGAAGTATTGAATTCATTTCTTTTCAACATAAATTTTAATTTTTTTTATAACGATTCGTATAAATTTCATATAATTTCGGTAGTAAATTTTGAAAACGGCGAATGCGTCAAATGTAAACAAATGGAGTTATTAGCTGTGTCAAAGAGTACGTTTAAAGATCTGCATTTTAATAGTACAAAGTTATCTAAATAATATTTAGTTTTTAAGGAAATTAGAAAACCAAATAATATTTTTGCTTGGAGCTGTAAAACTTTGAACGCGTTTTTCTCGAAACAGTGATACGTCGAACGCACCAAATTCAAAATTCGATACCGAATTCTAAAAGTTTATCTACAATTAAACCTATAACATACAGTTCATATTAACGATTGACAAAATGGAACAAATATTTTTATCATAATTTTTTTCATATGGGAAACATTTAAAATGATAAAAAAAGATCTTAAAACCACATTTTGTTAAATTTTTCAAATAAAGTTAAAAAACTCGTAAAATATTTATTTTGAAATTTGTTGAGATAACCGCATTGTTTTTTTTTTTTGTTCTATTTGGAACATTTTTCGAGAATCTTTGATATTTTTAAGGCATTCCTGTTTCGAGATATAGCGAAGGAATCAAGTATCCCCAGGAATCAAGCATCCTCATTCTTCTCTACAGTATTTAGTTAAAAACTTCGACGATTTTCGTCAAATAGTACAACATGTTAACTTAATATCGATAACTATATCCAGTACAAAAATGGAATGACTGTGATGATCCAAATATTTTTTAAGAAAATTATGTTTTTTAATATGATTTTTTTTGCTATGTAAGCCCATATGCGGTACTTTCATGATGAAACACAACTTGATCCGTCTGAACGTCCTTTTTGATGCATGCCAAGTCCTGCAAGTTGTCAAAAGTCCTAAGTCAACTTTTACACAAGTTTCATTTACAATCAGTATGATTGATAACTTTATTTTACGATGAAAAGATGTAAATAGTATATATTTAATAAAACATATGTATTTTTATCTTATTTTGAATATTTTTGCAATTTAAGAAGTTGAGAAAAGAAATTTTAAACTTGTTGTCTGAATTTTTCAGCTTTTTAAGCAGTTAAGAGCTGCAAATTTCTAGTACTCCAAATATATTTTTGAAGTAGAAGGCACTGTGTTGCAAATCAATCACTTTCAAGCAATCAATAAAATAATTTCAAATTAATTCGTCAGCAACCGACAAAGCGACAGATGATTTCGATAATTTCTGACAGGTACGCGATTTATAACGTATTTCGTTTATTAATAACCAGATCAACGGACCTTTCAATTCTGTGTGTGCCATGGCCAGGACCATCTGACAGTCATGCGATTGAAGTGGAATTTGAGCTTCTGTGCAATCTTAGTCCACGTCTTTCATTTTGCGCTGAGATGACAACCTGTACACGATTGGAATCCCTTTTCGCGGAATATCAAGTCATCCCCCTGTCAAACGAACTGCATGGCGATGGACCCAAATACAAGCAGCAGCATAAGCACCGAAAAATAAAACCGAGGCCCAAAAATGAACTTTCTCCAAATCGTACTCCGTTTGCTCCTGGCAAACATAGCAGGCCAGGACAAGCAGGGATGCCAGGTGTTGAGGATGAAAAATCTGGGCTATTTTGAAAAAAAGTCTGTGTGTGTCTGGGCATAAGGAAAATCACAAATTGGTACTAAACAAGACATTAAATTTGGTGAATCGTGTGAGCGGGGAGGGGGGGAGGTGGGGTTGTGTTTGTGCTTTGGTGTTCGGGTTATTTTCGAGTTGATAACTAAATAAATAACACTGTTTCCTACCACGTACCATGCCGATCTTATTGAAAAAAAGTTTAATGATTGATTGGTCATACCAAAGAATACAAGCCAGATTTTAGTCTAAGCTGCCACTTTGATATCAAATCTGATACATTAATATTAATTTTATCTGCCAATTTTGAAAGTCTGTAAAATCTGGGCACTCTCAGCAAAAATCTGGGCAAAATCTGTGTCTGACCAATATCTGGACGAAGGGTCAAAAGTCTTGGTTTTATAGACAAATCTGGGCACCTGGCAACCCAGAGGACAAGCGTCCACTGAACTGAGCATGACCTGTCAAGATATTGCCTCGTTGTCGCAGTTCTGCGCCAAGTCAGCGCCAACTTTGACAGCGAGTCCTGCTGGCTATCCGGTCCTGGCTACTCTGCTTCTGTTACAGCATCAGTGCACTCTTTGCGCTCTTGCATTTACGCACACATACCCGAACATACACATCATAAAGTACGAGTCTTATCTTCGCTTGACTGCAGCAGCCATGCAGAAGGCACTATACAATATAAATTCTTACGACCGGACTCGGCCAAACAGCAGCAGCCTCATGGCCTCATCCAGCCGGGCAAACGAGACGACCCGACCATGCTGTCATTCCGCCGCAATGAAATTTCACCGAGCGACCGACGCTGGAGCTGGAGACCAGGCCAGAGCAGCGATCGTTTGGGCCAAGCCAGTCAGTGGCCGAGCCTTTACGACGTGTCCGATGACAAATGACTCGCTTGTTGTTCTTCGTTCGTTTGTTCGCTCATTTCAACGAAACTTTCGGGGGGAGATGATTTCTGACTTCTCGGAAAGTTGAATTACCTGGCGGTGGAGCCGTGGCGGTGGACATGGCTCAAGGACATGGCTGTTCCCTGCTGTCAGGTGAGGAGTAGTAATGTTAATTTTTTTCAACTTGTTAAGCAAACTTTGGATAATGGAAGTGACCGGGCGGGAAAATGAGAAAAACTGTGCAAACAGTGTGATTTTTTAAAAAACGATCTAGATAAAGGGTATCCGTTTCATTATTCCTGCTACAGGGCTTTTTCCCTATACAATATTTTAAGCAACATTTTTTCTAAAGATATAGGTATGTGATCAACAATACTCAGATTCTTGAAATATTAAATTTGGTTCATTATGGTGACTTTTAATTAGGCTATTATTCGCAATTTTCAATATTTTTTACATTTTTTTAAATTTTTAAACTGAAATTTGAAATTTGAACTTTTTTTTAAATTTAATTAAAAAATCAAAATGCATTGCAATGTTTAGCTTATCGATTAACTTTTTCAAATATTTATTTGTAGGGGAAAAGTTCATATAACGCCCCATGTGGCTAATACGCGCCACTCGTGTTTTTAAGAAACTGTATCTTTTTAAGCCTGCAAAATACTACCAATTTGTTTTTAATGCTCTGATTTGCCATGGTAAGTATGATTTTTTCCTTAAAATGTCCCTGATTCGTGACAATTTGACAATTTAGTTTTATCTTTATCTCGATATATATTTCAAGACCTTTTCAATAAGGTGTCACTTAGTGAAGAAAAATGAATAAGAAAATATTTTATGATACATCGATAGAGAATAATCTAAATTATGATTTGATGTTAAAAAATCACACTTAATTCGCTAAAATAGTTATGCTTTTTATGGGTATGTTTTCAATGAAAGTTAACAAAAAGTGTAAAAACCAATTTTCAGGAATAATTCATCCCAAATAAATCAACTTCGACTTTTTTTATAAATTTCATTTAGTTCATTTTGATATTTCTTTCCAGTCAAAAAGTCTTCAAGTATTGGTGTGTTTTTGATCTTCGGCTGTTTTTGGGTGTGTTCGGCTTTACGGCGTGTATTGAATACAAACCAACGCAAATTAGCAACACGGTTAAGTTCTGTGACTTTGGATAAGGATTTAAAAATTTAGCTTTTGAAGTAGCTAGGGGAACATGCCCTACTATGCGCCACCTAAGCGAAACGCTGATTTTCTATGTATTCCATGTACAAATTGTGTTAAAAATGGGTGTAATTTTTAAATTGTGACCCAAAGATGGGTCTTGACTCAAACATTCAGTCAGCGAAACTTTTTTTTTTTTTTTTTTGTAGAGAAATGAATCCAACTTAGATGAAATTTCAGGGACTAGATAAGGGAAAATTGATGTTGAAAAACATGCGAAAAAAATTCGCCTTGTCTCCCGGTGAGACTTGAACCCACATCTTGCGCCTCTCCGGGGCCCATGTATTAATATTCTACTACAGGAGACCAACCTGGCGTATGAATATTATACTGGTTGAGTGTCGATGTCTATCGGAATGAAGGGAATAGTTCTCCCATGTGATCATAATCATTTTTCTTGGTCTATTTCTATTCCCATCTTTTCATCTTACGGTAGTTGGACTCAAATTTGGATATTTTAGGCACGGCAAGATTTGCATTGCCTTCTCAAAGTCTCATTTCTCTACAAAAAAAAAAATGGGTGTAATTTTTGAAGAAAAGTGTTTTCTACAAATTTCTATGATTTTTCATTACTCAAATTGCTATAGTTTCTTCAAAAACATGATTTTTTAAAACCATATTCAAAGCCACAGAACAAAACTGTGTTGCTAATACGCGCCGCTGTGTATTCAATACGTGCCTAGCAGCCGAACACACCCGAGAGCAGCCGAAGACCGAAAACACACCAATACTTACAGACACTTTGACTGAAAAGAAAATCAAAATGGACTAATAGAAATTTAACAAAAAATGAAAAATAGATTTTTTGGGCTGAATTAACGCTCAAAATATGGTTTTAGACTTTATGTTAATTTTCAATAAAAATTGGACTTTTTGAAAAATTAATGCTATTTTCAGCCTACTACGATTGGCGCGTTATAAAGAGCGCATGGGCCGTGATAGAACATACCCATGAAATCCATACCTTAGCGAGTTCAGTATGATTTTTTAGCATAAAATCATAATTTAGATTCTCCTCTATCGATGTGTCAGAAAATATTGTCTTATTCGTTTTTCTCTGCTTGGTGACACCTTATTAAAAGTGTTTTGAAATTTAGATCAAAATGAAGATAAACCTAAGTTGTGAAATTATCACGACACAGGGGCATTTTAAGGAAAAATTCATACTTACCATGCCCAATCACAGCATTTAAAACAAATTGGTAATATTTTACAGGCTTAAAATGTTTCAGATTCTTCAAAACAAGAGTGGCGCGTATTAGCCACATGGGGCGTTATATGAACTTTTCCCCTAAGTGGTTTTCAATAATAAAAAAAAATATTGGCGCTTGTAGAAAACACTTTTCTTTAACGAGTTAATTCGGTTTTTACTCGAAATGTTCTCGGAAAACATGGCAAATAGGAATTCGCTTAGATGGGGCATAATAGAGCATGTTCCCCTAGTTAGCTGTTACAGGAAAATGCTAAAAAGCCATTAGAAAGTGTATGAGGTTTTGTCTGTATTTTGAAAAAGTTGATTCTAGTTATGTCGCTCTCTTCATTTTCTTTATATTTGATTTCCATTTTTAAGAGAGATGGAGATGATAAAGTTTATAAGTTCAAATTTACTAAACATTTGTACATATGTTTTTCATTGTGAAACAGCTAACGTTAACTTGCCAGAATTTTTTTCAGCACGTGTCCGGGCCGAACAAATTCACGCCAGGCAACATATTTTCTACATATAAAATACCAGACCCCAACGTTTTTCTTTTTTGATTTTTTTTACTTTGGGGAGATTTAAGAGGTGAAAAATGGCGGATTTTTAAGTGAAAAATCGTAGTTTTTACTTCAAACAGCCACAAAAATTTCACAAAAATATTTTTAAGTTAAAAAAAAACGTTGGGGTCCAGAAAAACATCTATTAAAAATATTTTGCTCTGATTTTTTGACTTCAGACGATTCTGTGCTGAGATACAGTGTCCACCGCAAATCCTGTTTTCTAAAAGGCATCCTCGAAAATGCTCCGTCACCGGCTCATTTTTCAATATTTTTCTACGAAAAAATTACTAAATGTTCTTTTAACAATGCTTTGTATAATGCAAAAAAATTGAATACATTTGTTTGAACGATAGCTCTAGAAAAAAATCGTGAAAATGGTGTTTTTTTTATACCCGTTAGACCCTACCCCCCCCCCCCCCCCCCCCTTAACTAGCTTTGATCTCCTATGCTCTCAAGACAAAAAAAATGCTTAAATCTGAGAAAAATAAGCTTCAAATCGAGATTCACTAACACAAGGGGGATGCAATGCTATAGGATTTCTCTATGTATCGTGTGACCAACATCTATTTGCTAAGTGTAACTGAATCTAGTTTTTAAGTTTTCTTTTCCTCAGATATAAGCATTTTTTTGCCTTGAGAGCATACGAGATGAAAGCTTAAATCTGAAGAAAAATAGCTTGAATCTGAGGAAAAAACTTAAACCTGATAGATGTGCTCAACACGGATTGTGTAGCGTTGCTGGGATCTGATCGTTGCCGGGGCACGATTGTATTACGTTGCCGGGATTTGAGTGATTTTTAAGGCATTTTTAAGCATTTTTTTTTGCTTTAAAAGCATTGGAGAGGAAAGCTCAAATCTTACAAATAAAGCTTAGATCTGAAGATCTGAAAAAGTTGTGAATAAAATCACAAAATATGCCAAATATTTTAAAAGTATATAAAATTTATGACAAAACATTCAAAAACCTCAAATATGATTAAAATTTTACAAAAAAATATCAACATAACTTTATCGAAAATATGACAAATGTGATAAAAATTTTGACCAAAATATGACAAAAATGACAAAATTTGGATACAAAAATATTGCAAATGTGGTAACAATTGAGAAAAATATGACAAATATTACAAAAATATGACAAAATATTGACAAAAATCTGACAAGCGTATTAAAAATATGACGAATATATGACAATAAACTGACAATATCATGACATAAAATTGTGATTAAAAATCAGACAAATTAATGACATAAAGAAGACAAATTTGGTAAAATCGTGATTGAAATATTGCAGAAATTTTAAATTTAAAAGACAAGGGGCAAAGTATGTAAAATTATGAGAAAGTGATAAAAATATGACAAATGTCATATCTTTCAGTTTGTTGTAATTTTTTACCACATTTTCCAAAACCCAAGCAACCAAAAGTCTCGTTGAAAAAGTCAAACACAGCTTACTCAGCATAATCAATGTGCTGGGCTTGTGATATAGCTCAGTTGGCAAGTCTGTTGTCTCCTGAGCCGATGTCCGCGAGTTCGAGCCCAAGAGTAAACATCGAACACAGTTGTACCGGATAGTTTTTCAATAACGATCCGCCAACTGCAACGTTGATAAAGTCGCGAATGCCATAAATATGGTAAAACGACTAAAATCGAAACAAAAAAAAAATCAATGTGCTGAAGTTCGTTTTATTCAGCCCAAAATTTAAGTTCTTTTTGAAATATTAAAGTTCCATTTCAGTTCAGCTCACAAGTATTCGTTAAATCTTCAAAAACTTGTTTTATTTGCTTACTCAAGCAATCAAACAACCTAATGAGAAATATTGTCTTGATACCAGATTTCAATCGCGACCCTTCGAGATGATAGCCAAACACGCTGACATGAGGCCACTCTCAAATGCCTTACCAGCAGCTCAAATTCGAAGTGGTAATAAGCGTTCGTAGAATAGGGGAGGAGCGGGCTATATGCGCCTATTAAGCAGGACACTGATTTAATCAAATATCACATCGAATATGTGTACAAAAACTATATACACGTGTGCAGCCATCTATTTTCTATACATTGGAGTAATTTTTATGTTAAAATTTCCTTCTGTTTCAAAGAAAATGATTTTATTATAAATGTTGTCTAAAATGCCGAATCTCAAACCGTGCGGGCTAAATGCGCCTATTTATGTTTTGATCAAAATTTCTGTTTTTTGGGCAATATTTCCGTATAATTTCACTGAAACTGCTAGAAAGTAATAATTTCCGTACGACAAAGCTGAAGTTTTATAAAAATCTGTGTATATTATAATTTTATGGAATAAAACAAAAGTTAGGGTTGCCATACTATAGAGGCAGTTCATCCATGAGAAAAACTTTATCAAATCTGTTTGTAGATCTTCAACTCTTTATTAAGATGTTATTCAGAGCTTAGATTTAAAGGTTCAATAATAAAAACCATTTATTTATTCTATTTAACCTGTTATTTTAGGATGGAGGCATTTTACAAACATGATGGGGGCATACAAAAACACTCTATTATTCGACTACATAATCATTATTAAACCTCCACAAAAGCTAAAATATGTTTAGTTTCTAAAGTTTATTTGAGAAAGAAACAAAAACCATCCTAGTTTTTGTTTTAAGCTTCTTTACGTATAATTTTTAAAAGCCGAAATATTACATCAAAATGTATCAAAACCTTGTATGATTTTTTGATTTTTTTTGAGTTTGTAAATTCCTAACTTTCTTTCTTGCCGTATGTTCTAAGCGTATCACCCTCAAAATGCATTGGTCAGATAAGCTGTCTAGTCAGCCATTTCATCAAACAGCCGTAGGGTCATTTAACCCGATAGGCCCATTTAGGAAACCTTTCCCCTACCTGCAAGGGTAGCCAGCCGCCAGCAGCGAATGCGCATGTTAATTATTACTCAAAAACATTACGAAGCGGCATATAAATAAAACATCCGTTTTAATAATAGATATCGATTAAGAAAATTGGAATTCCATGTTTATAATTATACAGCATAAAATTAAACAAATTCTTGAGTTTTCAATTTTTTTAACAACTTACTATATTTTGAGTTGTAAAATCAGAAATTGTGAAAGAAAAATCTAATCAAAAATGAACACGATATCGTCCATATAAACATTCGTCCAAAATAGAATGAAATATCCTCTTGGACGATTATTAACTACATTTTTAAATCGGTCCCAATTTTGATCGCGTCAATCTATTTTGATAAAACTCGGCCAGGTACAAGATCAATCATTTTTACATCATTACACGTTAAAGTTTCCTAATGCGTAATTTTGCTGACATTTATCCAACAAATTCGGAACTCGATTCACACCACTTTCCAGTAACTTTTTCTTTATCCCGAAGCCCAATTGAAAACCCTTTAAAATCAACATTTATCTTTCAAAAAACTAACTAGGAGCGATATAGGAATTTTATTGGTCGTAATTTGGATGTAAACGTTCTTCTGGATTCAGTAGAGGATATTAATTTGGCTGTAGAAAATTGGACAACTTCAATAATTAACGCTAAAGCCGCTTCAATAACCAAAGTTAAACATAAATTTAATCAACCTTTGATCGAGAATGATATTCAGTTTTTGATACGACTTAAAAACATTCGTCGACGCCAATATTAACGAACTAGGGATCCTTTTTTAAAATGTATTTTTTACGACCCTCAAAAAGAGATCAAACGTCGTTAAAATTTTATTTGCAATGAAAATTGTGCATAAGCAGTAGAGGAAAAACCCTACTTAGAGCCATTTTGAATATTAAATGAAATTCTGAAAAAGCCAATTCCTACTTTGAAAGATGAAGATAAACTTCTTTTTATCAACGCAGAAAAAGCTCAAAAATGAACCCAACAGTTTGAGTCTGCTCATGATTTTAATTTAAACGTTGTTAGTCCAATTGATGCTAAAATTTTCCTAGAATTTGATGACATTCTTTCAAAACAAAATTTGTTTGAAAGTTCTTGTGAGACAAATATTGATGAACTTAAACTGATTTTCGAAAAATTTTAAAATATGAAAGCTCCGGGGGAAGATGAGATTTTCTATATTCTTATTGAAAAGTTGCCTGAAAGCAGATTCAATTTTTTTTAGTTAAAAAGCTTCAAAAAAAAGTTTTCACTTGGATTATTTTTCTAATTAAGGAAAAAATGCCAAAGCTACTCCAATTTTGAAACTTGGAAAAAGTGCTTCAGAGCCTTCAAGTTATCGACCAATTAGTTTGCTTCCTTCTTTAAGTAAACTATTTAAGAGAGTCATTTTGAATAGAATGTTGATTCACATTAATCAGAATTCTATTTTCCCTGATGAGCAATTTGGTTTTCGACATGGATATTCTACTACACATCAACTTTAGAGCTTAACTAATATGATTAACGCTAGCAAATCTGAAGTTATTATTATTATTTTTTTTTTTGTATGGGTTTATGAGCGACCTGGCTGACCCGGAAAGGAAAAACAGATCGGGTGACAGAAGAGGAAAATTCACATGAGAGTAGAATAGCTTAGAGAAGGATAGCGGCAACAGAGCCCGAGGATTCTGAAGCACCAGTTTAGGGAAGCGTTAAGATAGTGCTCGACGGACTGGGACAATTGGGCCCTACTTGAGCTTCGAGTTAACCTAACCTCCAATTCAACCGAGCACTAACAGTATGACAACATATGCCAAAGTCTCGATATCATTGTCAGAAGGGTTCACTATCTTACCGTAGTTTAGTTATCCCTACCTGACACCTAACCTTACTCGATCCAATAATTTTGAATTCATGATCGTTTTTACTCGAGATTAACATAAATTGACTAATAAAACAATTCAGAACAAAACATCTAGATCAGAAGCTATTTCTCAATGCAGCAACTAATCGAATTCCGCTAAACACATATAAAAATTGTAGCCAATTTTTGCAAAATTAAAAAATTAAATAGAGCTACAATTATGAATTGCATGATCAATATCTGTTTTACTATCATTGACTTATCAAAATAACAGGATATATACCATAATGCAAATGGCGATGCTAAATCCTCATTGCTAATTTTGAACAACTTCTCAAAACAACCTTCCTCAATCTTTGGTTTGGTTAAAGTGAATGTCAGTTTTTAGAACCCCGATATTACTTTTCTGGACGAGTAGGTTATTGATAATCAAAATGATACCTTCTACCTTCTACATCATTATTTGAATTTCAGACCTAATCGAGCTATAGATCGAACTACAAAAAAAAAGTATTAAAACGAGAAAAAACTAGAATCAGATGAATTGGGTAAATAAAGATGTTTCCCAATGTGTTCTTTGGGAATTCAGAGTAAATACGCGGCTGCTCTGTAATTATATTAACAACTTGGATACCATAAAACAGAATTTTTAATCAAAGGTGTATATCACTCCAGCTTTTCTAATAATTTTACGTTATTCAAACAATAAAATAAATAGAATGGTTGAATTAATAATCTAACTTAATAACCGGATTATACTGCTAATGACAATGCTGTTCTTTTAAAATCTCGAACTCTAAACAACTTCTCAGAGTAACTTTCCTCAATCTGTTTCGGATGAAATAAATTATACTCCTATTTATAAACTTCCAATATTATTTTCCTGGGCTAATATCTATCTTTTACTTCATTATTTGAATTTCACACCTAACCAAAACATAGACGAATCTATCAAAAAGTATTGAAACGAAAAGGAATTATTCATGACAGGAAACAGACCAAACAGCTTCTGATCCAATGAGCCTCTAGTTTTTGTAAAATGCTTGATTTAAGAATAAGCCTTCATAAACCACACGTACTAGAGCATTGGGGAGAAGAATACTATTACTTTACCTAGCCTAGTAGCACATTGAACATTGAATACAATGTGCCAATTGTTAACATCCTCATCCAACTAATTCTTGTACAATTCATTTACTATACTGTCTATTCTAACCTAACTTGCGCATGGTGGAAAAGTGGAAATATCAACATTTAAACGGCTATATCGGTATCGAATTTTGAATACGGCGAATACGCCAACATTGCTGTTTCGAGAAAAACGCGTTCAAAGTTTGACAGCTCCATAAGCTCCCAGCAAAAATTTAATTATGTTTCCTTTATTTCTCGAAAACCAAATATTCTTTAAATAACTTTATACCATCGAAATGTAGGTCTTCGAACGTACTTTTCCACCCAGTTGAAAACTCAGTTTTTTTACATTTGGCGCATTCGCCCTATTCAAAATTTGCTACCGATATGTGATATTTCCACTGCGCAATACAGTTGTTGTCCAACGGAAGGGAGGGCAAGTGTTTCACAGTGCTGCAAATTTTCAGTGTCAGTGAGAAATTATCAGCTGACTTTATTGCAGTGTATCGGTCAGTTCAATTCCAACTAGATTCATACGAGAATGAACTGAAAGCTCAGTCCTGAAAGCTCTCTGCACACTCATTCACCAATCGGCAACATCGGTGCTTAGTATACATTCAGGCTCTTTGCAGGTTCATGAGGTTATCCAATCTTCATTTTCAGTTTCAAGCGAACATTGCTGAAAGTGAAAAAAGCTTCCTTCTATTATCATTAAGTTTAGTTGAATGGTGACAAAGATTGTTCGACTCGCTAGACATGCGCAAATTTCAGAATTACTGCTGAGATCGCTATTTTTGAAGGATTCTGATAAAAAATACGTCTGTTTCAAATGGTGTGAAGAGGTGTGAAGGTTTAGAAATGAGTGTTCGGGTTGGCGAGACGAACGCTGGCGAGGGAGCGTGTAGACGAATGTGGGGGACAAAATTATGACAAAAAGTTGGCAATAAAACGACAAAACATGACAAATGTGGTAAAAGTATGACAAAATTATTACAAAAAAAATCTGACAAATAGGAATGAAATTTACAATACAATGGAAAAATATTTACTAACACAACTCTGTCGAAAATATGACAAATCTGATTAAAATGTGACAATATTTTAACAAAAATATGACAAAAAAGACAAAATCATGGCAAAAAAAAAAAAATGACAAATGTCGTAAACAATTGACAAAAAATATGACAAATATAACAAAATTATGACAAGCGCGGTAAAAATATGTCAATAAATTGACAAAATCATGACATGAAATTGTGAAGTCAGACAAATTTATATATTTGAAAATTTGATATCAAAAGAACAAAAATACGACTATGTCGTCAAACTATGTAAAAATTTGACAAAATGATTAAATATTACAAATCTTCCAGATTGTTGTCATTTTTTAACCACATAAATAATGTTATTGTCAATTTTTTGTGATAATTTTGTTTTAATAATAAGATTTATGTCATAATGTTGTCTTATTTTCATCACATAACACATGTTTTTGACAAAGTTTTCTCGAAGTTAAATCATTTTATTGTTAAATTTATGTCGTTTTTGTCAGACTTTGTCATAATTTTATAATTTTGTTGTCATGTTTTGTCATTGTATTGTAAATAATTTGCTTCATTTTTGTGTTATTTTTCATATTTTTATCACATTTGTCACATTTTTGTCTCATTTGTCGGATTTTTGTCTTATTTTTGTTATGTTTTGTCATTTTATTGTCAATTTTTTATCATATTTATGACATAATTGTTTGACTGATGTCATTTTATTGTCAAATTTTAGTCATATTTGTCAGATTTTTCTCATACTTTTGTCAAAATTTTATCATGTTTTCAACATATTTATCACATTGTGTAATAATTTTGTCATTTTTTGACCTCATTTTATCATATTTTTGTCATTATTAATTACCATAAATTCAATTTTTTTTATATACATCCATCCTCTTGTCCCGCTTCAAGTAAACGTATAGTCTCAGCGATTTTCAATTCGCGTTTTCTTTTTGAATCCCAATTCATAATTTGCAAAAATGGCAAAAACAAATGCTTACTGAAATTATCAGCAACTTTCGCTGACACTGATTGAATGCTTAAGCTGCAGTCACTGATCAAAAACAGTAAGTGACAGAAATGCCCAAGCGAAAGACGCTTTCGTAGCTTTCGAGTGAAACAAGTTAGTTCGGGTTTACGAGTGAGCTTTCTACTGACTGATAGACACACTCACACAGCTTTCTGTAGGCACGAGGATGACCGAGCCGATCAGAAGCTTTTATATTTGTTGACTTGTCTATTCCGTTCATTTCAGATGAAGCTTTTTACACTGATAGAAAATCACAGTCAGTATCATTCGTGCTTGAAGATAATTTGCAGCACTGGTTTCAACTCCCATTCACCTTATCAACATGGATCATCAAAGAAAAAGTATACGATATTGAACCACCTTTTAATTTATCTTCTATGATCTCATATCGAATAAGGCTACGTGCAACCGCCCTTTCAGGTTTATGTTAGTTTAGAGTCTGTTTCCAAACTGTCAACTTCCATAAACACAGTAATGCACGCCGTCGCCGTGACCCATTACAGCCTAGGGTACGGAATTAATACGATTAACGCTAGCAAATCTGAAGTTATTGAACTGGTATTGCTTTTCTAGGTATTGAAAAAGTTTTTGACAGTGTTTGGCACAAAAATTAAGTAGTTAAATTTGCTCGTTTTGATTTTCTTTTATATCTGTCTAAAGTGATTAAAAATTATTTGACTAGCCGAACTTCACAAGTAAGCTATCAAAATTCATGCTCTCTTTAGAGCTGAGGTCCCTCAGGGCAGTTCACTTGGGCAAATTCTATACAATATTTTTGCTTCTTATCTTTCTTATGTAACTAAAAGGGAAAGGAAGAAGATTGTTTGCTGAAGTAACTTTCCTTTCAGCCAAAGGTCGGAATTTACAGGTGGTAGATTGCAACAAAATTTGAATTCATTTTTGAATTACTTGGAAATGGAAAATTTCTTCTAACGTTTCTAAAACTTAACTTTTTTTTCCCCATAAGCTGAATATTTAAAACCTAATGAAAATCATTCCATAACTTTTAATGGGGATTCATTAGAATGGTCTGATCACGTGAAGTATTTGGGACTCACACTTGATCGGAATCTTACTTTCAAAAATCACATTGAAGATATTCAATCTAAATGTAATAGATACACTGAATCTCTGTATTCTCTCATCAACTGGAAATCCCGCCTATGTCTGAGGAATAAGTTACTTATCTACAAACTGGCGATAATGTATGCAGGTCCGATTTGGTCTAGCTGCTGCGCGACGAGGAAGAAAGCCATCCAGAGGATTTAGAACTAAGTTCTGAAAATGATTTTGCGTATTCTACCTTGACACAGCACTGAAAATCTTCATCGGATTGCGGACATTTAATCTATCGAAGAGATGGCCAACAAAATCATTTCCAACTTCAGATGAAAATCGATGCATTCTTGCACCGCAGAGATTCATTCCCTTTAAAATTAAGTTAGTTTTAGTATTTAGGCTTAAGTTTACACATATTTTTTGTCAACATTACAATCCCGTATATATCAAATACTTTTTTGCGATAGCAAATTTAAGTAAAATAAACACTGTTTAAAATTTACTTAATCAAAGAGTTGAACTCATCATAATTGATCTGAACACTTAATTAAATAAAATAATAAAGCTTGAAGGTAATGATTTAAAAGACTTGACCTATTAAAAAAATGTATATTAGCTCATAACAAAAATATATGTATAAATTCATGGAAAGGTTAGTTTAAAATTCTGCAAGTCCACAAATAGGCTAAGTGTTATGGTCATGTAAAATGCCCAAACTTCACCGTCTGTTATCACTAAAACACAACCAGCTAAATGTTTTAACAGAAATTCAAAAAGGGGGCGAAACTGACACTTGAAGCTTCTCTTTGTCACTTCATTATCATTTTAATTCATTCGCTAATTGAATACATCCGATTCGCCACTTGCCACCAGTTTTGTCGCTCTACTCGGGGAAAACTCCAACCGGAATAAATGGAAACAAGAGCTATCGACGAAGTCCTACTGAAAAAATCCACTTGGAAGGTGGGGGTGTTTTTCCCGAAAATCCTTTCAAGTGGCAAGTAAACAAGCACTTTTGTTTTATCTCATCTGATGGAGTATTCTTCCAGGTCCGGACATGAAAGGGATTCGATGATAGCCCGCGAAAATTCGAAAAGTTAGAGGAAGGTGTCGTTTGTTGGACGATCACGTTCCACCGACTGGTTCCGTAATCAGCCCAGGTTTTTCCCGGTCCAACACGAGAGGCGAATGCGTTAGCTAGGATTTTTGCCAAGTGGGGGTGAGATTGGTCCACGTCGAAACTTGGTTGGCACAACTTTTTAAGCTAATTATTATCCTATTCATCACTCGGTAGCTCATTAGCATATTAAGCGGCTATTGGCTGGGAATGGAAGAGGATTCGATTCCACTCGGTCGAGCATGGCAAGTGAACAGTCCCAGTTCTACTATCTATTCGGAGTCTATCTGACTGTCACTCATTTTCAGACTGTTTCGACTCAATGATAACCAAAATCGCTTCCAAGCTTCTAAAATGAAAAATGGCTCAGTTGTACATTCGAATAATAGTAGTCCACTAAAATAAATTATTCAAATAATATTATTTCTGATGAAAACGGTCTACACATTCGTCATTTTGTCGATTACCACCAAACTCAAAAGAGGGAAAAGTGTTTGAAATGATTTCTCGAGAAAGGCTGAAGAATACTACCAATTTCACTTTTGTTCCCAGAATAACAGCAAGTATTTGGCTAAATTGGCTACCCGTGTGCATAATAATGGCACGTGATAAGAATGCTCAAATCCCTGCCGAGAAAATCGCTCGAGCGAAAATTTCCTCAAATTGGGAAGATGTGAAAAAGGCGCTAATTGTATCTTACTGTGTTATTTGTCTTCCCGCATCGCCGAGCCCATTGGGATTATCTGTGTCATCGGGGAAGTTTCGGCATGTTTCGGTGGGGCAAATTTCCCCAAAGGAATTTAAGTGAGCACCTGTGGATTTAATCCAGTGTTACAGGCATTCAATGAAAATGGAATTAAAATAATGATGTAAAATAAGTAATTTGTTTTGACTTCACCTTTTTCAGTATACATCTATCTCCTTTTTTCATCGGAAAGGCAGATGATATTGTAATGTGTTTCTTTGAAAATTAATACTTCGAGTATCTATTTCCAAGAATGTTTCACACATATTATTTATTCATGTTAATCATCCAGTATTGTCACCACGTGTTTAATGAACTTGAAAATATTCAAAGCATTTTCTCACATTGCTCTTTCTATCGAATTTTAAACACACTTTACACTTTCAGAATTTCCAAAAATCGAGCAACGAATAGCATTTTAATATTTATTGAAAAAACAAAATACGACTTTTGAGCTAATAAAGGAATCTCTCGATAAAAATGCCATTTCATAAATGACAATTATAATCTTGATGTTGAATGGCAGGAAATTTTAAGATATTTTGTATTTAAATATCTTTTTTTCCTGAGCTTCTTCATATCAGCTTATGTTGACATAATGTGCAAAATTGATCAATTTTGAAATTCATTTCTCATTGTGAAATGTGTCAAAATCTAAATGTAATTCAGTAACAAAATATTAATACTATGATTCTGAATTCGGGAGCTTTTGGAACTTGATTGGCTCTTAAATTTGAAGCTCTCCCGAGTAGACTTTTATGGCAAAATTAAAGCAAATTTTGCTATCACGCCCCGAGAGCCAAATTTGCTCTCATTTTGCTTGACATAAGGTGGTACACAGCAAAAATGAGAGCACAAATTTTCATACTTGGTTAGCAAAGTGATACCAAGTTTTGCTAAAACTGAGACCCCAACTACACCTCGATTTTTGAGAGCTTGGAGAGCACAATAATGCCAACATAAGGCATCACGTATATTCTGTTATAGCAAAATTTGACATCCTTATGCTCTCAAATCTTTTGAAAAATGTGGTGTAGTTTAGGAAAATTTGGCATCACGTTGCTAATCAAATATGAAAGTTTCGCTTTAATTTTTGCTGTGTACCGCCTAATGCCAAGCAACATAAGTGCAAAACTTATTCTCAAGACGTGATAGCAATTCTATAACTCTCTCGTTCTAAACATTGTTTATCAACGTAGAATTAAAACGTATCAATAAAATAAGGTATGTAGTGCAAACCGCCTGAATTTATGCAATCAGAAATGCGATAATCACTATACATAATAAGTGATGCATTATCATATACAGCACATGTTTCATGTCCACTTCAAATATTTATTTATTTTTAAGCGGTGAACCTTAGAAATGTTTTTTTTTATAAAAACGTAATGTTTAGCTTTTTTTTGCTATTCATCAAACTTTGTCTTATACTGCAAATTGCAGTACTGCGTTTACATTTAATCTTAATTAATTACTAGCTATCTTTTAAATGAAAAAAAAAAACATTTCAATTTGAAACTAAATATATAAGTTCGCTATTTAGTAGAAATTTAGTACATTTAGAGTAGAAAGTTCGATTTTTTAGTGATGTGCTTAAAGAATAGAACTTCAAAACGCCTAAATTTAGGCAAGGTGGAAAATGTTTGCAATATTTTTTAAAGGCGTTCATTATATTCAATTGGTTTACATACATGCTTTCTTGGAATTGTTGGACGACTTGTTTAGTCACGTGAATCCCCAGAAAGTTCTACCATTTTGTGTATAAAGAAAATCAAAAACATAAAGTTGCACAATCTAAGTAATGGCACATATTATTAATTTTGATAGGCAGCTCAATTTGTATATCTTTAACTTGCATAATGAATCTGACAAAACTGAAATTAATATATGATTTTTTAACTAAGCTTAAACAGGAGATGCGATAGAATTTGGAGCAAAACAGTTGCCAAATGGGGAAGACTTTTAAGTAAATGCAATCCATCGAACATTGAAAAAAGCATGACCATGGGAATGGACTTACCCGAATAATGTCATCTTCAGACCAAAGATTCGAGGGTAAAAATAAAGCGTCCAAGCCAGCCAAACCAGGGTTTACAATCCGCATCCGAAAAGTTCCTAAAAGAAAAAGAAAACGTTTGTGGATTGAATACAACTCCATCAGTAAAATAAGATCGGCAACGAGGGAATCTACCAGCTTATAAACGAACCTGACTCTGAAAAAAAAGGAAGACATAATTAGAACAGAGAAAGCATACTAATTTCAGACAGATTGAGGAGCATAAAATCAGCTAAAATCACACAACAAGCACAAGTGGCAAGATCTTAAATTTTTACCTGAAGATGCTAGTTCAAAATCTAAATTTTAATATTTGCCAAATTAATGGAAAATCTAAACGCAATTATTTAATCCAAACAAACATTTGTAGAAAATTACTTACCCCGACTTCTTTAAAAAGTGGTTTCGAGCTTTAAAGGTCTGCGTTCCGTCTGATCCGGAAATAGGTTCCACACCAAACAAACCAAAAACATGTTTATGCTTATGCACCTTAAGAGGATTGGAGGGAACAAAACACATATTATTCGACAAAAGGATAAAATTGTTATTAAAAAAAATTACCTCATGGAATCGGCAGGATTATTTTTTTCGTTGACCTGAGCTGTGGAAATTCCGGAATCAGTAGAAACGGGGAACGGGATTTTTCAATGGATCGACCTGACCAGCTCCTTCCTGCACTGGGAGTCGAACATCCTGAATTGCCCAATAGCTGCTTCCGGGCAATGAGAACATCGCTGCACTCGTCATATTTCCGTCAATAACAGAAATTTGGCTTCCGGCATTGGTTTTGGCCACAATCTGCGCGAAGTCACATTCGAAGCGACACTTTCTTACCACTTATCCTCATCCCGCACTAATAAACAAAGAAAGTTTTGTTTATATCAGATTCTGTTTCATTTCTATCGCGGTTGGACCAGTGACTGCGAAATATGGTTAGCAGTTTTTTTTGCTTGTATTATATAGACAATAAAAAGTTTCATGCCGTTAATTATTTGTTAAATGTTTTACGATTACAAATTTGAATATTGTTGCTACGTATCTCGAGAACGTTTTAACTTTAAGTGCTATGATTAAAAAACATTTAAGCATTATTTTTTAAACAATTGAGTAAATTTGCATGTGACGTATATTGCTTTACGCTTGAATCATTGAAGAATAAAAATCTAGCGTAACATTTCATAAGGGCGAAACAAGCAGTTAGCACGAAACGAGGAAAACACGTTTGAAATTTCGGAGCATCCTTTCAAATCCTATTTAAAAAATTGACCACTTTTTGTTCAACAAAATAAAAAAACAACTTAGGGGGGGGGGGCAGGGGGTATGGAAATGTCCACGGAGAGGGGGGTAGGGGTTTGGGTCATGTCCACGTGGACAAACTTACTTTAAAAATATTTTCTAAAGGTGAAAAAATATTAAGATGTTTAAATCAAAATATTAAAATTTCAAAGCTTTCCAGTTTAAGTTTGAACAATAAGTAGCTACTTGAAAGCAAGTTATAAATTTGATAGTTTAGAAATTTAATATTTATGAAATTATTTTATATCGGGAAATGATCAATTCATTTTTTTTTAAATTTGCCATTTCAATAACAAAAAGGCAAAAAGTGATGATTACTAACTGTCAAATTAGATCCGGGGAGGGTGGGGGGCTGGTAGGGGTTTACCAAATGTCCACGGAGGAGGGGGAGGGGGTCAAAAATCTAATTTTTCTGTCCACGTGGTATCTGAACGGCCCCCTATTTTGAATAGTCGTAACTTCAAGTTCCAACGAAAATGCATCAAAAAGAAGTTTCGCCCAATTGAATTTTATCATTTTTTTGAAAGTATTAAGTGATTTTTAGATGAAACAGCGTTTATTAGGTAAAGTGCAACCGCGTACATCCGGAATGACCGTTAACTCGATTTGTTTACATTTGGTAGTTTCGCCCTTTTGAAATGTTGTTCATTCAAAAATAGTATGAATGAAATTGTTAAGCGTTTGGTTGGCCCTGCCGTGCTGCAATATCCTGATATGTGGCAAAACCAAAATTACGCCGTGTTAATTTGAATTTATTTCATCCAAAGGGTCAGTTTTTGAACAATTGCAAAAATCAATTGTGTGTTAACAAATTTCAAACAAATTAACAGAATGATTCTGAAGCCTTCCGATTAATTTCATATATTTTACGGTATGTAGTCAACTCCATCAAAGCAGCAGAGCATAACGCAAATGAAAACATCTAGCCATATAGTCCTTGTTTACCGGTAGATGTCTCTTGACGCTGAATTGTGATGCAAAAATCATCGGGTGCGTCGCGTCCGCGTTTTAGTACTTATCGACAGCGTTGACCGCTGACGTGACGCGACGACCGACGCTGTATTGTGTTTCTGCCTTAATTTTCATTGAAAAAGAAAACAAAAACAAAGTGTGCAGCTGGTTCGAGTGGTGAGTGGATTCTCGACAATATCTTCGTTCCAGTAGCACGGTCACTTCGCGAGTATAATCAATCTGCACCCTTAACGGGGAATATCAACCAGCAGAAATCATACCAACCTCCCGGTTAGTCGAGAATTTAGTATGTTAAAACCCGACCATCCTGTACTAATTTGGCTTTGTTTTCTTTCCAGCGGGACGCCCAATTAGGAATCGTTCGGATTACCTCCGGTCGACAGATGACAAAATTAGAAAATTTATTTTAAAAGTGGTGCCAGGATATCCATACTTATACTACGCATTCCCTGGAAATTAATATTTTTGCTGACTGATTTGGGACGAAAGCTATTGTGGTTGATGCAGATTACTGTTGCTGGAGCTTATTGTTCAGTGAAGTTCCGTGGTACCGTAGAGGTGAAATGATTAGAGGTGCCAGATCGCTATGATGGTTCATGAGAAGATTCGATGCTGGTTTGAGCAAGTTATAGACGTTGAAAACAAAGTTTTTTTTTATGAAAGGCCTCATTCAAGAGTAAAATTTTGATGTAACTGAATTTTGGATTTAGACAGTTAGAATGTCGCAATCTACAAACCTAACTTACAAAATGTGTCTAGAATAAAAGTAGGAATAAGATGACTAATTTGATGATTTCAGTTTTGTTTTTATTAAGAGTTCCCCCATTATGCCGAATTTTGCTGTTTCGTTTAGTTGTACAGCAAATGATGCTACAATTTTGGTCTTAGGTTTTTAATTCATGAAAATGTATGGATACCTTAATTATGCCTAGTTTTGATGTCAAATTTAATTATACATCAAATTTTGCTCACTGTTTGCTGTTGATATCTAAATGTGGCCTCAGCATGCTGTCAAATAAAAATATATGAAACCTTAATTATGCCTTATTTTGCTCTCGTTCATAATTCAACAGCGAAAAATGCTATCAGTTTGCTGTCAACACCTCATGATGATTTCAGTTTGCTATCAATTTGGGCATCAAAGTCTGGTCGGGCTCGTCTTTGATTTTAATTTTACATATCCTGAAACGAATTAAGTAAAATTTATCCCTTCGTTTTGAATAGTTAAAAATTTGCAATATAAAATGTATTATCAAAGTTTAATTTTTTTTAATTCCTTGAGGGACACATTATTCCCAATTTATAAAGCGATATTTAGAACTTATTAAAAAATCATTAAATCAATTTCTGATAGAACAAGGCAACAAATTTTACATATTTTTAAGGCGTTAAAAAAAAAAAAAAAATTTTGGACAGGCTTGGGAGTACAGAATCCTAATAAGCATTTAATTTCATTATATCAGCTTTGTTTCTGAGATTCAAGGCTAGCATTTAAAAAAGGTAAAAGTTCATTGAATTAATTTATGCACTTTTTGAACTGTAAATGTTAGAAGATATTGAAAATAAAGGATAATAGTTAATGGTCAACTTTCTTGATGGCTAATTGTATGTTACATAAGGTTTCTTCTCGTTTTTTTTTCTAATTTTACGAGAATACAGAAATTTGACGCATTTTCAAAGAAATTTGAAATCAAAATGACATTGACAGTCCTTAACGAAGTTGTAAATAAACTTAGATCGTGAGTGTTAAAAACTTTAAAAAGTCCTCTTGTGATCTCAAAAATTCATAAAATAAATTTCTAGCGATTGCCTTGTTGCCGAGAAAATAGTCGACTGATAACGGGATCGTTCAAATAATATTAATTTACAGCGTTTTTGAACTTTGTAAACAAAAAATCATTTTTATTTAAATTAAAATCGGCCACTAAATCTTCTAACGAGCAAAATGTCTCAAAATTGAATTCACACTGAAGGCTGTAACCTCAATGTGACCTTCTAAAAAGCAAATGATTAATTTTAACCTAAAACGATTAGGATTTATTATGTTTTATGCTTCCTATACTAAGATTAGTAACTTTACTGTGTACTACGGATCTTCAATATTATTTACCAAACAAGCAATAGAGTAAAGTGGGGCAAGAGTACGCACTTAGTTGTGTACTTATTGTATCTCTTTAAAGAAAAAAGTATCGATCATAGTAATTAAACCAAATTAAAGTAAGGCTCTTTACCTTGATTGTATGACGCAAAAAATTTTGATAACGTTTGTAAATATTGATAAAAAATCATATTTTTCAAATACTATCAAAGCGTACTCTTACCCCACCAGTGGGGCAAGAGTACGCATGAGGTGGGGCAAGAGTACGCATAAAATAATCACATTGTATTTCATTCTGGTCCGGTGTAAGTGAGGTCTTGAATCATTATAATCGTTTATTAAACAAAACAAAACCTTTATTTCACAAACAATAGTTAAAATAAAACAGTGAATTCAGATTTCATGGGTTAAAAACAGAAAATCATAGGGATTGTCTTATAAAATCAAATCGAAGAAAAAAAAACAGAAGTAGGGAAAGAGGAGGCATAATGCCCACGTTAAGAAGAAAGCCTTGTTTTAGAGTACATTTAAAAAGATTAACTTTAATTTTCGATTGTGTTTAAAAGTTTGGTTTATTTTTTGTCTAAATCTGATAACGGGAGTGCTCGTGATGATTTCAGAATTTTGGCCTTTCTTCCGTCTTTGTTGAGGGCCCTTACGCTTCGGAAGTGGTCGAATCTCTGCAGGAGTGATCGTTTCGAAAGATTCAGTGGTTCTTCATAATCAATGGCATGGAATCCATCGCCCTGAAGTTGAAGGCAGTGGATTGGGAGCTTCATAACGCTTCGGTTCAACCTGCTGTTTCGGCAATAGGCTTTCAGCAATCCGGCGCTCCGATTCTCCGTCCTTCAACCGCTGCCTGGCGTTTTCCAGCATCTCCAGAGAGAAAATCTTCCTGCTGGTTCTCCTTTTGTACGTCCTGATTATTGAAAACATGATTATTCTTTGGGTTAGCTTTCCAAATGCTATCAAAAAGACGAAGGAAACCAACGCGTACACTTGCCCCACCAATCCTGCGTACTCTTGCCCCCTACGACCATTTGTGAAAAAAGCTAAAAGTGCTTAATATACCGATCTTATCCTGGCATGAGTGTTCCACAGATTTAATCTATATTAGCTATGTGTCCTTTGTCACGAATGCAGATTTGATTAGCGAATTTCCACGAAGCGTAATAATGTTTCCAAATACGCATAAAATTACATAAAAATTTGAAAAACTAGAACTTAACTCATTTCTCCGACGTGCGCTAACCAAACGACAAACAAAAACACGTATGATCAGCTGACTCGATGCCCTGTCGAACCGGTACAGTGTTGGTAGTTTCAGTGTAGTCGTTTACTGTAAAAGCCTAGTGCGTACTCTTTCCGCCTGCGTACTCTTGCCCCACTTTACTCTATGGTAACAATTAAACAATCATCACTCCTACAATTTTTAATCGATTTTGATAATCAATCTGTTTAGTTGTTTGTCTTAACTGACATTTAAAGTGAATGAAAAATTACATTTTTTTTAATGCTTAAATCTAGTCCAAAACTGAATACAAATTTAATGGAAAAATGCATTTTTTTGTTTGTAAATTTTTCATATATGTACAATACAATTAATTAAACACAAAAATAAGGTTGAGATGATCGATTGCAATTTATTCACCTTCAATATAAGAAAAATATATTTCAAATTTATATATCCATAATATTTTGCTTTTTGTCCAAGCACTTTTATACTCTAAGCTTAATTCCATGATTGGAGAATAACTCAAGCACTTATCTATCGAGTTTTTTGGATTCATCGGATTGAAGTTAACGATTTTTTTTCAAATTGTTCAAACTAATGTTATTGATGTGAATAAATATTTTGAATTTTCTAAACTAAAATGTCTTTCGCCAAAGCACTTTTTTCTCGCTATTTCAACAGTGTGATGGGTTTTGAAATTCAAAATTTGCTAAAAATATTATCAATACCAATACCAATATGACAAATGCACCATAAATAAGGAAATTGATTTCAAAAACCATTTCCTTACTCATGACCATCACACAAACTAGAAAAAAAATACTAATACCTACAATTCAAAATAAATTAGAAGCAAAGTTTTGTGTTGTATTGTATCAATGTATTTTTTCTGGCAAGTTTTTGAAAAACTTTTCAAATAAATAACTCTTATTCTGAACAAGAAGTTTTACGTAAATACTTTCGAAAAACAAGAAAACGAATGCGAAGTAAAATTTAGATTAAATTCAGAATTTCAAGCTTCGGACATAAAAATCATTGCACAGAAATAGAGTGCATAAAATCTTACACCAGATTTAAAAAAATAAAAGAATTCCGAAAGCTTAAATAAGTTTCAGATCAGGTCAGAAATGAACCATGATTAAAATTATATTTAATGAAGATTATAAATATGAATTTTCGGTAATGAAAATACATCTATTTAAACTTAAGAGAAATTATTCAATACCAGGGAGATGGTATCCTTATTCTTTTTCATCGAATTTGACAATCATCAAAATTACGGGCCCACAATTTTGTGGGCCCATAAAAACCTCTGTCAAGAAACCGGACTAAATGTCAAATCCTAGAGAATTATGAATGATTGTACACTAGACTAGTTCACTTTTCGGCTTTTTTCACTGATCACAACGCCACTTCCAGGGTTTGATTCTAATTCTTTTTCAAGTACTCTGGCCAAATTTGAGCTCATTTGAGTAAGTTTCCAGCGTGCGCTAGGAGTTTTATTAAAAACGTACATTTTTCTGGAAAATTTTCGTAGATGTGTTCTAGCATGCTGTTGTTAATATAAAATGATAGTTCTATAGTGCACGATGATTGGTATGACAAGCATCTGTGAGGACCTGTTTTAGATAATTGACAAAATCAAAACGAAAAAATTTAAAAATTCATAAACTACCAACTTTTACAGAAAATTTACTTACAAGTTGAGAGTTTAAAATCAGCAGAAAACAGGAAAAAAATATTTTCGATATAAACTTAACATACAAAGATAGCCTTATTTATAACCTTTAATTTGATGTATTACACTTAATTATCACAACAGAACGAGCAAAGTCTAGATTTTTGCCTAGGGTCAGGGTACTCTGGATTAAGGATCAAGTCTCCTGTAACTTTTAAAATATCACAAATTTTTTAGTCGCACGAAAATACTGCTAGTTCATCTACGAGTCCATGTATCAGTTCAACTTTTAGATCATATGAACTTAAAATTAAACGCTGTCAGAAAATGCAAAAAACGGCGGGTTGCTAAATTTTTCCAAAAAGATACGATGAAAATTAGAAAAGGGGATCAAGTATCCCCATTCACCCCAACTGATAAAAGAGTTTGCTAATAAAAATATCTAAAATTCTATTAAGTTATAACTTGCTGAAAAATTCTTAAAAAATCTTTTTTTTTCCAGAATTTGGAAAGTAAACCAAACCGATAACATCTCTAGTTATTTTTCGCAGAAATTAATTACGGTCGTGAAGAAAGTTGATTTATTTCGTTATTTTGTTTATTTTTTTTGTGTTTTGAAGTTTTTTTTAGAAAAGCGCAGATTTTTTTCAAAAAATAATTTTTATCTATTTTCAAAAGTTGAAGGTCACCAAAATAATCAAGAAAAATGTGTTCACATTTTTTGCACCTCATCAAAATTAAAATTTGGTGGCCTTGTGTAATTTTTGAAAACTCTTTTGAATATGGAGTTGAAAATTTATATGAACAAGAAATTCAAAATAAAATTGGGGTTGAAATTCTATTTTTTGAATATTTCATATCAGCATAAAATTTGTATCGATAGAAACGATTTTTTTTTCAATTTTCGAAGTGATGTTGTTGTTCTTATTGTACATTGTTTTAAAGAGACTATTATTAAATATTCAGTTATTAATAATAAAGTTATGGATGAATATGTTAAGATAATGTTCTGAATAATTACCGATTTTAAAGTTTATGTATGTAAGGATTTGAGTTTCAATTTAAAAGACTTATCAAATTGCCGATCAAAATTGACAACTGGAAATTAGTCATGTAGTGTCGCAGAATGATTTGTTTAAGGTCTAGAGTGATATAGTAGGTACCTACAAGTCCACCAGAGGCGAACAAATTTCCTGGCATGTATATAAACACTTATTTTTAAACACTTTTTGGGATCAAATAAGGCTGGAACAAATATCAATTTCTTCTTTTATCACCCCCCTTCGAAATTTCCAAAAAACCCGAGGGGGGGAATTAATAACGTTTGAAGTATTTTATGTTAATTTCAACAAATAATTTCAAATATCCGAAAGATTACAAGACCATAATACAGAATTTGGAAGATGGAAGTTTTTTCACCTTTTGAATTCTTGATTTTATTAATTTTTTCGATAAAATTTTACATGACTTATAGGTTTTATGCAATGATATAGTATGCAATTTTGTTGCTCACAAGTTTTCGTGCAATTTATTCAAATTTATTTGTTTTTTGCATTATTTTTTATTGTCCCCCTCTCGCGATGTTCCAACTCCGAGTGACAAAAGAAGGATTTGAAATTTGTTCCGGCCCAATTCCAAATGGAAATTCCAAACCCGTCCAAATGACGAATTTCATTAGCCTAGTGTTGATAACGACACAAGTCAATAAACATGTTTTTCAATTTACATACCTCATCGCAGTTTAATTTTTGAATCAATCAAACACAAAATATTCACAGTATTACATTTTGGCTAAAATTTTGATTGCCTTTTGATCAATTTGAGAAGCTGCCAAATAGTGGCAAAACGGCTTCATTTCAGTAATGAATTAATTCAATTATCCACCGGCACCTGAATACAATCGATTCCTAATGAAGCAGCAATGAGAAAAGATTCCATCCGCCAACACAATCCTCCGATAGGCCTACGTCCCCTAACGTTTAACCCGTCGTGGGTTTTTGCATACAAAATGCCCAACAATGAATCCCTTATTTGCCTTCATTTTTGCGGCTTTGAGCTCTGAAAATACACAAAACATTCCTTGCGTTAAGTTTATTTCGTAAGGGTGATTCATTGGTTTGGTTAAAGTTTCAAATTGAGAATAGTTCTCTAAAGATTGTAAATCAATTGACGAACTATTACTTAACAGTTTCACAAGTTATGTAGTGTTTGTTCAAATTTCTCCGCGAGAAGGCCTTTTTTCCTCTCCTATGAATCACCCTATTCCACCCATTAGCGCGTGGGTGTGGGTGGAATCTACTTGCGTTTCCGCTCAACTTCCTCAAGTCTTAAGGCACATCCGAGGAAGAGGCTGACAGCCTCAACCGGGAAAAACAAATATACGCTACAAATACGACATTGAATACTAATGAGCTGGATTTTACGTTTCCTTCGGCTTGTAATCCAGCTTTTCTCATTAGGAAGGTAGCTACTTTGCCGTTCAAATTCCTGCACAACGCCTGAAGACGCCTCCACTTTCGACCAGAAGGCAGTCAGCAGTGGTGGCTCAATTCTGTGTTTGGGACTACCAAACCAGCTTATCTCTTTCGCAACCAAGCAAGGCCTACGAGAAATCCAATGAAGACAACAGCCGTCGCGGTGCAGATTCTTTTTATTTATTTACACACTTTTCGCCGGTATGTAATCTAATTTGTTTTATCATTAAAAATTTATAACTTTTAATTACTCAAGTAATTACCGCCATGTAATCCGATTGGGATGAGTTAGAATAGGGGGTATGGTTGATTGTGTTTCTCTGGTTGCATGGTCTAAGAGAGGGAGAATAATATGGGAAAGTTCTGAATTTAGTTTCTTCATCAAATAGTGTTTGAACAATTGTTTTGAAATTTTCTGACATTCGAAAGAAACGAAAACTGTTGAAGCGCTCAAGATGTTTAGACCTTTTGCTTGGATATAGTCATATAAAACAATCAATCACAGAAGGTCCACATGTCAAAGATGTGCGCATTCCTATCCTTAATCATAGGAAAGGCAAACAGTGGATCCGGAAAGCCATTATCTGACTAGGCAACAGCTGTGTTGTTCGAACATTAATTGTAATGAGATGAAATGCAAACAAAGATATCTCTGGAATCCGTAAGTAGTATCAGCGGCCCAGGATCTACCGATCCGTTACAGTCAAGCACGATAACCAGACCATCATTCATCGTTTTCATCATTTCCAGCTGCCAAAACTATAGGGTACCATAGATTTTGCCTCTAAATTATATCTCTTGTAAGAACCACATCCTAAAGATGCATGACATTCATTGGGTTCACTGATATATTAACAACTTAAAATTCCAAATTTCCAGGTTTTCTTCGAGATGGAAATAAGCCCCCCTATTGGGCGCCAAGTCACTGACAACGTTGGTTGCAAAAATAAACAAACGGTTAACCCATACATGACAGACAGGTCCTAGGAACGAAAGTCGGCCTATCTCCTACTAAACGCATTAACCACACATCCTTAGTCGAAAGCACAGCATCCACCCAGCGAGTTGTTATGATGGGACTCCCTACCAGGATCCAAATTCGCCAGCTGTTACGGTATAAGGTTAATCTTGACAATTCTCATAGTAACGACCGGCAACGGTTGGCCTTAATCGACCTCTCGATAGGACTCACGGATTAGCCGTTGTTTTGTTGCTAAGAGGCAGCATTTGCTTCCCAGATTTCCTTTACGCTTGGAAGATTTCGGAAGTAGGTAAGCGGGATCCCATTTTGGCAGAAACAGGAAATCCGATTGACCTTGTAATATTTTTTTCCTCAGATACAATTAGTTACCATGTTTGGCAATCAGGCTAGCTATTGAGATCTATTTTGGGCTGAATTATTGACGTCATCGTTATATTTTGCTGCTACCGATTTTTCTTATTACTCTGGTGAAATATCCCATTGATGGGTGAACGTGTTTTGTGACAACGATAACTTCAAGACGTGCAACGAAAGCAACTGTCAGGATGAGAAGATTTCCCAGCTTTCATTGGTTTCCAGTCATGTAAAGATTAGAGGAAAGGTTTGATAAATGGGCCTATCGCAGCGGTCGGCAACCTTTTGAGACAGTAGAGCCAAAAAGCAAATTTAGGAAATGACCAAGTTTCAAAGAGCCGCAATTCATTTTATCCTTACTACAAATAATGGTGATCGCTAAGATTCATTGCATCCTGATGTTAACTCAGTTTTATTACCCTTTTTCACAACGCCACAGATTTTCGTTGTTTTATTGGCAAACGGAAGCGATTTTCTTTCTTCTGAATCAATACATTTTCATAACGGGTACAGCTTAATAACGTTGAAATTTTGGTGATTTTCCATTGTGACCTGATAAGTTTTATCATTTTAAAAATTGGTTCAATTTTTTCCTAACACCTATTCCCAGATAAAAAAATAAAACTTTGGATGTGTTCTGTTGAAATATTAAAGAGAAGCATTGAAAATTTTATATCATAAAAATGTATACTACAAGATGTAAATTTATTTAAAAAAAACTATACGAGGGTTTGTCACTTTTACTTTTTCTTCAAACTCTACAAATAAGCCTCAATTTTTTTTTTTTGGTTTTGAGCATCCGTTAAAATCCATTGAGATTCATTTGTTTGTTAGTCGCATTAAACTATCATTTTAAATAGATAAATATTTTCCGGGCCTTAAAATAAATAAACCAACAAATTTAAATTCATAAATGCTCATTTTACGGATTAAGAAAAAATTGACAAAATTTACCAATCAGTCGCGAGATGTGTTCTATAAAATGTGGTTATAAAATTTCTTTTAAATTTTTTTCAATACAAGCATTCAGATTCAGCTATCTAGTTCTCATTTTGATTTCTGATAAAATTAAAAAAAGGTTTCAAAAATTATGTATTTCAATAACAAAAATTTAAGTTTAAATTTTCAATTCTGTTCAAAATCGTAACCCTTCCAAGTTGTTTCGTCTTCATACTAATGAAATTTTGAAAATAATGTCTAAACCTCTGAGTCTCAAATATATAATGGATTCAGATTGATCCTTCTGTCAAAGTTTCTATGAATTCTAATTACAAATTTATATTTTAAATTTTTATACAATTAGTGATTTGGAATTTAATCTTTTTGATTATTTCAAACAGATATTTAAATTTGTTGAATGAATTATCAGTTTTCACTTGCGAGTTTGTAATGTTAAACATTATAGTAGTTTGTTGGCGGTTCCCTTGCCGATAATGTTAACCATTTTAATGATATAAGATTCGTTGTGTGAAAAATTTATTCTTAATTTTCAATATTTCAAAATAAAACAATTTTAAATATTTCAAACAGTCCAAAAAATATTTTATAATACTTTTAATTCTTGACAGATTTGCAATATTTCAGTGTATATTGGATTTTTGGAATCGTCAAGAATAGATTCAACCGATGATGTAGAAATATGCTGGGGTCCAATGAAGGTTTTGATAGCTAACTCAGATCTTCCATAACAGTAATAAATCTTACATAATAATAGATATCTAACTTTGGCTTTGCTTCTCTGTTTTTAACCGATTTTTTAAAATCAAAACCAAAATTCTGATAAAAACTAAGAAATCAAAATCAACTTTTAGAACAGCCATGACATTTTAAAAATAATTGCAGAATTAGAAATTAGGTTTTGAAATTAAAAAAAAAAGGATTTAAAAGTTGTTAGAAGATATATGTGTAAGTTTATTGAAGAAAATGCTTCTTTACCAAATAAAGTTTTTCCTTCGGATAAATACCTCAAAATATTCATATCTATATATATAAAAAGCAATTTCTGTATGTTTGTTTGTTTGTTTGTTTGTTTGTCCTCTATAGACTCAGCCGTCTTAAGAGCTAGAGGTCTGAAATTTGGCATGGATACTCATTAGGACCAGGAATGATGAAAAATGTTTTTAGATTTTCGGATGACCCCTTCTGAAGGGGGTTGTCCATAGAAGGCAAATATTGTTTTCGCGATATTGACGTTACATTTCGTCGGATCGTGTTGAAAATTTGCAGATGAGTGGTTTGAAAGACGAGAAATCGATTTCAGGTAACAAATTTCGTGTAAGGGATCGGCCAAAGGGGTCGTCCATATTATCTGTTCGCTGTTTTTGCGATATTGACGTTATTATACATCGTATTCAGATGAAAATTGGTACACGATAGTTTTGAGTGGCGGGCAATCGATTGAAGGTATCAAATTCAGAGTAAGGGGCCGGCCAAAGGAGTCGTCCATATTAAATTTTCAGTATCTTAGTGATATTGGCGTTTTTATACATCGGATTGGGATGAAAATTTGCACATAGGGGTTATAAGGGACGAACAACTGATTTCACTTAGCCAAACCAAAATCAGGGGTCGGCCAAAGGGGTCGTCCATATTAACTATTCACCGTTGATGCGATATTGTCGTTATTATACATCGAATTCAGACGAAAATTGGTACAAGAGAGTTTTGAGAGACGGGCAATGGATTTCAGGTATTAAATACAGAGTACAGAGCCGGCAAAGGGGGTCGTCCATATTAACCTTTCAATATTTTTGCTATATCGTCGAAGTAATACATCGGATTGGAATGAAACTTTGCACACGGTAGATTTCAGGGACAG
The DNA here is from genome assembly GCF_029784155.1 of Uranotaenia lowii. NCBI lineage: Eukaryota > Metazoa > Arthropoda > Insecta > Diptera > Culicidae > Uranotaenia > Uranotaenia lowii. Next base: position 424,132,082 of record NC_073692.1, read on the forward strand.
GCAATCGTTTTCAGATGTCAAATATTTTGCCAGGGGTCGACGAAAGGGATCGTCCATATAGATTAATTTTTCACTGTTTTAGCAATTTTGACGTTATTATACAACGGATTGCTTTGAAACTTGGCACACGGGAGTTTTGAGGGAAGGGCAATCGATTTGAAATATCAAAGATTGTATAAGAGGCCACCGTAAGGGGTTTAACTTTTTGGCAATGATTGCGTTGTTATGCAACGATTGAGTCGATATTTATACACGGGATTTTTTGGCACGGTCAATTGATTCCTGATTTCCAATTTAGTAGCTTACCACAGACAAAGTGATCGTCCAATATTATTGCAATTATTACATAACAATGAATTCAAAAGCGCATCTGCAAAGTGCTTTTCAATTGACTTTCATGCAAATTGCTCATGACATATTCCAAGTTGAAAGCGAAACGGAGTTCGTATGGGATCAGCTAGTTTACAATAAAAAAGGGTTAAATTTATGTATTGGTGACATGATTTTTTATTTGAGCTAACGCCTATCGCATTCAAATTGATATGCTAATGAGTGTTGTTCGTGCATGCACGAAAATGAGTAAAAGTTAGCCTCAACACCTGAAGGATTTTTTCCGTGCAGTTATGAAGGCAGATGTTTAGCAGTGGGCTGTACTCGGTGAATGCTGGCAGTTGTTCGGGAGCTAAGAAACAAAAGGAGAAACCAAACAAAAAGAGGAGTTTCATTGTAGTGAAAGTAAAACTTGTTCCTGTGAAATTAATTTAGTTAATAATTAGTTAGTGTAATAAAGTTAAGTAGATTAAATAAACTGCCGTGAATTAAGTGTACTGAAAACCAAAAAATAAAGTGTACTTACCTGGAAAAAGGAAAATCGACCTACCTGAATTGAACCTGAAAAGAAGAACCATACTTACCTGCCCGAAGGAATTAATATTTACCTGCCTGAAGAGATTATTACTTACTTGAGCGCCGCCTGGAGATCCATCCTGCTGATACGTTTCGCTGATTCGAAAGGTACTTCCATATGGTCCTTCGAACCGGATGCCCGTCGAACTCCGAGCGTCCGGAACTTTTACAATAACGGAAGACAATCCCTTTCATCACGACGTTGCCCTATTTGGAGTCCTGTTCCTGTAATTAAAGAAATACAAGGCAATCGAATTGCCTCAAGGAGGTAATTATAATTCCTTTAATCATTAAAGTGTGTCGTTTGTGCTCCGCTGGTTATTTGTTTTCCAGACCAACCAGCCTGTGATATGGCCACCGAGCGACGTATAAAGTCTCTGAAACTGCGCATCCGCAGCTTAGAGACTTCTTTCAATCTCATCAGAGTTTTTGTCAATAACTATGATGACGAAACTCACGCCGTCGAAGTCCCAGTACGTCTAGAAAATCTCATCGCGCTCTGGACGGACTACTCTAAAACCCAGGCCGAACTCGAGGCCTCCGATGTCGACGATTTAGAAAGCATCGAGCAGCAGTTTAAGCAACGCTCACAATTTGAAACTGAGTACTATCGTGTGAAGGGATTTTTGTTGGCAGTTAATAAAAATGCTTCGACACCGTGCCCTCAGCCTGCTCCCTCAAATTCGCATTTCCCTGCTTCCTCTCATATTCGGCTGCCAGACGTGAAGCTTCCTGTATTCAACGGCTCCCTAGACCAGTGGCTAAACTTTCACGACCTGTTTCTCTCTCTGGTGCACTCTTCTGGGGACTTGTCGAACATACAAAAATTCTACTATTTACGATCTTCGTTGAGTGGAGATGCTCTCAAACTCATACAGACTATTGCGATCAGTGCAAACAATTACCCCGTAGCCTGGAACCTTCTCGTAGAGCATTTCCAAAATCCATCACGCCTGAAACAAACCTACGTCGACTCTTTATTTGAATTTTGTCAACTCAAAAAGGAATCAGCTTCTGACCTTCACTCTCTGGTCGAAAGGTTTGAAGCAAACGTCCGGATTCTTAAGCAGCTGGGAGAGAAAACCGAATATTGGGACGTCTTGCTTATCCGAATGCTGAGCATTCGCCTTGACCCAACCACCCGTAGAGATTGGGAAGAATTTTCATCGTCAAAGGAGGGTGCAACATTCCAGGATCTTGTAAGTTTCCTTCAACGAAGAGTCACGGTCCTACAAAGTGTATGCAACAATCTACCAGAAGTTTCGTCAGTCAGAAAACCAGTACCACGTCCTACACTCGTCAGCCATGGGGCTACTCAGTCCAACTTTCGCCAATGTTTCGCCTGTTCCGACCACCATCCGATGTACCAATGTCCGGTTTTTTCCAAAATGTCCTTTGAGGACAAGGAGAAGTTAGTTCGTCGCCAACAACTTTGCCGGAATTGTCTGCGGAAGGGTCATGTAGTTCGGAATTGCTCATCGAAGAACACCTGCCGGAAATGCCGAGGGAGACACCACAGTCAGCTTTGCAGTGAAGCGCCTGCTGCTGCTGAGCGCATCAAGCCACGAAGTGAATCCAACGCAACGACGGACCCCATTCCAACCAGCGAAGCTTCTTCTTCGCTATCAGCCGCAGTGCACGCCCCAGTTACTGGTCGAAAGTTGAATAAGGTGATTCTCGCAACTGCAGTGATTAATTTAGTCGACGATCATGGTAATAACCACTTGGCAAGGGCACTTCTGGATTCAGGAAGCGAGTGCAGCTTCATCACCGAGTCATTCTCACAGCGACTTCAGATTCAACGCAAAAGGGTCCATCTCTCAATATCCGGCATTGGCCAATCATCAACGCAAGCTCGCCTGAAACTTCGAACTACAGTACGGTCTCGAATTTCCGGATATTCAACTGTCGTAGACTTGCTCGTGCTGCCTAAGCTTACGTTGAATCTTCCCTCAACCACGATGGACATCTCAAAATGGAACTTTCCTGAAGAAATCAAGCTTGCGGACCCAGCCTTCTACCAAACTCAAGCCATCGACGTGGTCCTGGGCGCTGAAGTGTTTTTCGACATTTTCAAATCTTCAGGTAGAATCTCGCTAGGTGAAGGTTTCCCGATGTTGGTGGATTCGGTCTTCGGCTGGGTTGTTTTCGGGAAGGTAATGAGGTCGAATAATATCAACGCCATTTCCTGCAATGTCGCTACTGTTGCGGAGATTCATCGGTTGATGCAACGCTTTTGGAGCATTGAGGAGGAAAACGGGGCTGCGTGTCTGTCGGCAGAAGAAGCAGAGTGCGAGAATCATTTTCGTCGAACGGTACAGCGTTCTCCAGATGGCCGGTACATCGTACGATTACCCTTGAAGGAGGCAGCAGTCAACATTGGTGACAACCGCAGCACGGCATTACGGCGATTTTACATGATTGAATCTCGTCTTCAACGCAACCAGGAGCTTCGGATTCAATATCGGGACTTCATGGCCGAATATGAAACCTTGGGTCATATGCAGCAAGTGCTAGGCGAATCGGAATCCAACTCTTCCCGGTACTACTTACCTCATCACCCGGTAATCCGAGAAACCAGCTCCACTACCAAGGTCCGCGTCGTTTTCGACGCGTCGTGCAAATCAGCAGCGGGAAAATCCCTGAATGACGTGCTCATGGTCGGCGCAGTAATCCAGGATGACTTAAGAGCTATCATTCTGAGATCCAGGCTTCATCAGGTGATGCTCATCGCAGACATTAAACAAATGTATCGGCAGATTTTGGTTGATGACAGAGACACTCCACTCCTGCGAATTTTTTGGCGGAATTCTCCAGAACATCCTATGCAAACATTCGAGCTCAAAACGGTAACCTACGGCACGGCCAGCGCACCATTTCTGGCCACCAGGGTCCTCCAGCAGCTAGCAGACGACGAAGAATCGAACTTTCCCGAAGCAGCTAAGATCCTCAAGAGAGATGTCTATGTCGACGACCTATTCACCGGTGGAAGCTCTCCAACGACAGTAGCGGAACTGCGAACTCAGCTTGACAAGTTGTGCAGAACAGGTGGATTTGAATTCCGGAAGTTTGCCTCCAATGTTGAATCGGTTCTTGACGGCGTTTCTCCTGAAAGGCATGCTATCCAATCCTCGGTCGAACTTGCAGCAGACCAGTGCATCAAAACCCTGGGCCTACACTGGGAACCAGCAGCCGACAACTTGCGATTCCACATTCAACTACCAAAGCAACCTCCAGACACCCTCATGACCAAACGAATTGCTCTTTCGCAAATTGCCCAGCTTTTTGATCCCTTAGGATTGGTTGGACCAGTCATCGTAACTGCCAAGATATTCATGCAGACACTGTGGGGCCTTACATCTGACGAAGACAAACCTTGGGGCTGGGATCAACCGCTGCCAGATTCTCTCTCCAATTATTGGATCAAGTATTACTCTCAGCTGCCCCTGCTTGAGCAACTGAGAATCCCTCGATGTGTTGTGTTGGCTGAGCCAAGTACCATTGAATTGCACCTTTTTTCGGACACATCGGAGCAAGCTTATGGCGCCTGTGCGTATCTGCGATCGACCGACGCGTCTGGTAATGTTTTGGTATCCTTATTGACGGCAAAATCGAAGGTTTCACCCTTGAAAAAGCGCAGCATTCCTCGGCTCGAACTCTGTGGAGCACTAGAATCGGCTCAACTTTACCAAAAGATCTGCTCCGCCTTTGAATCGAAATTCACAACATTTTTCTGGGTCGACTCAACTACAGTTCTAGCCTGGCTGAAGGCCAGCCCATCAGTGTGGACTACATTCGTCGCTAACCGAGTGTCCAAAATCCAGCTGGCAACGGTGGGCACTTCTTGGAACCATGTGGCAGGGCAGCAGAACCCTGCAGACCACATCTCAAGAGGCATCGACGCTGAAACTATTCTCGCGTGTGACCTTTGGTGGAAAGGTCCACAGTGGTTGCAAACCGAACAATCCTCCTGGCCTGTCAAACAGCAAAATCAATCGTTCGAAACGCAGTTGGAATCTCGATCAACCCCGATTCAACTTTTGACATCAACAGCTGATCCTTCATTCATTGATCTGTTCGTTGAACGATTCTCATCGTTCCAACACATGCTACGGGTAACGGCATTCTGTTTCCGGTATATTTCAAACTGTCGGACCAAACGGACGAAGCAGCAGAAGTTGTTTGGCACTTTTTCAAAGACGGAAATTCAAAATGCAGAATCAGCGCTCATTCGTCTTGTTCAACTTCAGGAATTCCCCAACGAAACAAGTGCTCTACGTGACTCAAAGTCCATTCCCGTTAAATCCCGACTCCGGTGGTTTACTCCTTTCCTAGATCAAGATGGAGTCATGCGTGTGGGTGGCAGACTTGATCGAGCATCCTTGACATACGACAGTAGGCACCAAATCCTCCTCCCGTATCACCATCGTTTTTCTGCTTTACTTGTCCAATGCTATCATCAACGAAATCTTCATGCGTCACCACAATTACTCATCGGACTACTTCGCCTTCGCTATTGGATAATAGGGGCCAGAAATCTGGCCAAAGTAGTCGTACATCGCTGCACCATTTGCTTCCGAGCTCGGCCAAAATTGGTTGAGCAATTTATGGCTGAGCTGCCCAAGGAACGAATCACAGCCACTCGTCCCTTCACGGTGACGGTGGTTGACTATTGGGGCCCAATTATGCTGAAACATCCGCATCGTCGAGCAGCACCCACAAAGGCATTTGTTGCAGTTTTTATTTGATTCTGCACCAAGGCTGTACACATCGAATTAGTATTCGATTTGACAACAGCCAAGTTTATACAAGCATTGCGACGCTTTGTATCTCGCCGAGGCCCTCCGTCGGACATCTACTCCGATAACGGACGGAACTTTCTCGGGGCTAAAAACGAGCTCAAACGACTCATCCGCCAGACTGAACATGCGCAGAAGGTTGAACAGGAGTGCGCTGATTGCCACATTAGATGGCACTTCAATCCGCCCAGAGCATCCCACTTTGGCGGGCTGTGGGAATCGGCCATCAATTCCGCCCAGAAACACTTTGTCCGCGTCGTACGTGACCATTCATTACTCTTCGATGACATGCAGACACTCTTGAATCAAATCGAATGCTGCCTTAACTCCCGGCCTCTTGTTCCCGTAAGCGATGATCCGACTGACTTCGAGCCACTCACGCCCGGACATTTCCTCGTTGGGACTTCATTAAAGGCTGTTCCCGACGAAGATCTGAGCGAAATACCATTTAATCATCTGAGGAAGTGGCAGCAAGTACAAAAATTGTTCCAGGATCTGTGGCGAAGATGGCACCTGGAATATTTAACGAAATTACAACCACGAAGCAAATGGGTGCACTCACCTGTAACTATTAAAGAAAACCAGCTGGTTCTCTTGAAGGAGGAAAACATCCCACCAATGCGTTGGCCGACAGCAAGAGTGATCCAGACACATCCTGGCGAAGACGGAATCATCCGAGTGGTGACTTTGAGAACGCCGAAGGGCTCCTGTACAAGACCGGTGTCAAAAATCTGCCTGCTGCCGATTGCATCATCGTCGGAGGAATCAAGTAAAACAACCGGCGATGAACAACCAACATCAGACAAGATTTCCTCTTGAAGCGAGCTCGTTTCGGATCCAGTCTAGAAATAACATTTATCCAAGGCACTTTTTTACTTGGATCAGGTGAGTTCCTGTCCAATCTCTGTATTCCCCTCAAATTTCGCTACTGGGTCTTCAAATTGCAGCACTTTTCACTTCCCGAGGAGAACACAACACAATCCACACAACATGTACAGCACAATACCAACCACATAACACCACCGTTCGAGTCGACGTTCCGGTTCCCGCTTGCAAACTTTCAAGGCACTATACTATTTGCAATCAGGTGAGCCCCTGTCCAAACTAATCACTTTTTGTTGAAAGCGCTACTGGGTCTAAAAATTACAGAGAGAAAACACGACCGAACGACTTCACAACCGACTGAGGCGAGACGGATCAATGTAAACAAACATTGAGAATCATCAATCATCATCAGCACCACGCTTAACAAAGTTCACTCACTCCATGGAAAACCTTACTTCGCAGTCATCGTCAGAAACGTTGTTTCTGAAGGGGCCAGGATGTTCGTGCATGCACGAAAATGAGTAAAAGTTAGCCTCAACACCTGAAGGATTTTTTCCGTGCAGTTATGAAGGCAGATGTTTAGCAGTGGGCTGGTAACTCGGTGAATGCTGGCAGTTGTTCGGGAGCTAAGAAACAAAAGGAGAAACCAAACAAAAAGAGGAGTTTCCGGCATCCCTAACTTATAAAAGGCCGTTCGGAAAGTCAGGTGTTTCTCTTTTGGCATCACACTGGAGACGTCATCATCGAGCCGGCGAGCATATGTTTACATCCAACGTGAATTCATTGTAGTGAAAGTAAAACTTGTTCCTGTGAAATTAATTTAGTTAATAATTAGTTAGTGTAATAAAGTTAAGTAGATTAAATAAACTGCCGTGAATTAAGTGTACTGAAAACCAAAAAATAAAGTGTACTTACCTGGAAAAAGGAAAATCGACCTACCTGAATTGAACCTGAAAAGAAGAACCATACTTACCTGCCCGAAGGAATTAATATTTACCTGCCTGAAGAGATTATTACTTACTTGAGCGCCGCCTGGAGATCCATCCTGCTGATACGTTTCGCTGATTCAAAAGGTAATTCCAAGTGTTTTTTTTAAATCGTTACAATTTTTTATAATACTTCCTTGTTTTGGGATCATATTCACTTTAGTTTGAATATAACGATAAACCAACACGATTTTTGTACAAAGGTTCTTTCTTAACGTGATTCATTGTGGATTATTTTTATCTTTTTCAGTGGTTCAGCTCTGGAAAAACTTTGGAAGTCAATATTTCAAATGTTTGTGTCTTGACTCGAAAGAATTTTTTATACTATCAAAACTTCAAAAAAGGATTGCGTATCTCGTTTTTTCAAAAATGTTTAAAAATTTTGATGAGCCATGCTTTTATATTTAAATTGTTTGAAATAAAATCCAGGAAAATAATCATTTTCAACCTCTTACCATTTTTTTGTCATTTGAGACTGTATATCAACGTTGCAGTTGGTGTACAGTTATTGCAAATCTTATTCTTTACAACTGTGTTCAAACTCACGGACTCACACTCCGGAAGCAACTGACTTGTCAAATGAGCTACATTACAAGCCACTACCCTTCATATCGCTTTTTGAAATGGGTACAGCAATTGTCGATTCAGCAAAAATAACATCATTTTTATATGAATAACACAACTGAACGAGTTTGAATCCGATATTTATAGTCTTATAAAAGTTATGGCTCATCAAATAAAAAAAAATTGAAATTGTTAATTTTTCCTATACAATTTTGCTTATTTCTCTCAAACATTTTTCATCGGGTACTGGGCGATATTTATTATTCATTGATATTTAAGGGATTTCCTAGTCTGAAGAAATTACAACAATTAATAAAAAACCGTTTATTTTTTAATTTTTTGTACATCATCTGCATATTTGAATAAAGCCGAAGAAATACCATGAGTCAATTCCTTTGTATTCTGGAATATTTCAACAATTTATCAAAACTTTTTTTCACATTTTCACAATATGTTGAATACATACTTTCAAATTATGAAAAATAAAAATATTTGCTGATAAGAATTTTCTAGCCCGCAAACAAATTACATTTCTAAAAATTGGCCCACCAGCTGAAAATGTTGGGCACTCATACTCTAAGGTTTGACATCGGTTGTCCTAAAAATTCCAAAGTTTGTATGAGAATGTGCATTATATATGCAAATTTTTGTCCAAAAAACAATTTGTTGTATTACCGTTATATTGAAAACCAATTTTTCAAAAGAATCATTCAGTTACATGATAGCAGATTTACAGAATAATTTTGTCGAAAAATGTGTTTTTTGCTCAGGTCATGGAAATTCCAGACTTACAAAAATACGCACGGTTCTTATTAAGCCGAAAAGAAACTCTGAACTTTATGCAATTATTTTATAGGCTATAATTGTGAAATTTTATATTTTTTGAGAAAGAATATTTAAGAATTGAAAGATTATTTTAGACGGATAGAAGATTATTTACCACTGCAGGCAGGTGGTAAACCCGTGAGGAACAAAACGACGAAATGTGATGAAAATTTTTTCAAATTAATATTACCCTTCCGCTCATTTTCAACATCTTTTCACCTTATTCTAATCTTCCATCCGTCTGTTATCTTTCAATTCTTAAATATTCTTTCTCAAAGATATAAATAAGATAAAATAATTTCATAAAATAAATTTACAATGATTAACTTGGGTTGTCATCTGTCCCGTAAAAGCGGGACATGTCCTATTTTTTTGTTGAATGTCCCGCCGTCCCGCTTTTTCATAAAAAATGTCCGCTTTTTTTATGAAAAACTTTTAAAAAGTTCACTGATTAAAACGGGAAAAAATCAAACTTTATCCTCAAATTTCATTCATTGGCTTCAACACAAAAAATCTTATTTTTTCAACAGAATCATAGTTAAATTGCCTTTTATCATACACCACTTTTATCGACTCAGTTGTCCATATTTGGTATACAATGATGGAAGTTTTCTTGAGTTTGGGGCCGTTCAGATACCACGTGGTCAGAAAAATAAGTTTTTGACCCTCTCCCCCCTCCGTGGACAAGCGTGGACATATGGCAAACCCCCTACCACCCTCCCCGGATGTCCACGTGGACAGGTTTGAATTTTTTTTTCTAAATCTAATGTAACAGTTAGAAAACACTAACTTTTGAGGAAATTAAAGTTTTTATATGATATTAAATGTAAAAATAAAAAAAATACTGTTGATTTCAAGAAATACTCTTACTTCTTATATCATAAAATATTTATCATAAAATCTCTTTTATATTTGCACGATTTTTTCAGTCATGTTGATATATTATTTTTACCACAGAAGCAAAACCTTTGTAAAATCATGATATTTTACACAAATTCACCTTGAAAAACTAATTGGAATCAGGTTGGAAACTTTTCATGAATAGGCTTCTCAAAGAATTTGAACTCTTAAATTAAGTTTTAACATGAATTTCTTTGTTTACCAGAACACATCTGTCTCATTGCGTAGAAAACCGGTTGCCACAGATAGCGATCTATGGAACTGCCCGCTATTCTAATAGTTATCATAATAACTATAGACACATTCCACGTGCTTGTACCGCTCAAAAGGGATTTTTATCCGTTCGCGTATCAAAAAATTTAAAATTGTCTATAATTTTGATAATTCAAATCACACAAAACCAACAGAAAAAAGAGAAATAAGTTTTTTTTTTACACATGTTTTAGATGATTTTGAAAATCAGTTTTTTTTGTTGGAAAAAATGGTGTTTTTGACAACTTTTACAATATCATTAATTTTAATATATGGCTGATTTTTTTTTGGAAATATTTTTAGCATGTCAGAAGCCAAAAAACACGGCTTCATTTTGTAGAAAAAAAATTGTTTATATCTATTTAGTTGGTTTGAAAAGATAACAAAAAACAGTCGCAAATGAGTGAATTCAAAAAAAGGAAAGATTTTAATTTTACAAAAAAACTCTAAATTTTTTTAAATAAAAAAAATAGATTTTCTTTGAAAATGATAAGGCGTTTCTAAAACTTTAAAATTTATAGAAATCAGTTGGAATCCAGCTGAGTTACAACACCGCGAATAAGTGAATTCACGTCACAAAATTTGATTATTTGTTAAATTTTATATGAAAAATGTGTTCTGAAAGCTGTTTTGACCCTCAGATGGTCGGATTTTTACAAATCGAGCATAATTTAGTTGTTTTTTTTTTCATAAATTCATTATTTTCAAATAAAATACAAAAAGATAGAAAAAAAAATTAAAAAAAGAATTGGTGAATCTTTAAATGAAGACAGTAGTAATTTGTACATACGATCCCTCAATATGTTTCTATTCAAGTGCCAATCAAAATAAGGAAAAAGTTAGGAGCAGATACTGAAAATTTATGATTGTAAAAGTCGAAACAACAAAATTTCGTTTGAAAAGTGTACAAAAAATTTGAAGGCTCCAAAGAATGGTTCAGTATAACCACAGTATAACTTTATATTTCGTGACGTGAATTCAGTCAACTACCCCGTTCTGTTTGAACTGAGTGAATTCACGTCACAACTTCAAATAAGCATACTTCGTTCGTTGTTGTTCAATCGAGACAATTGTGGGTAATTGTTTTCTTACAACTCATTCGAAGACACCGTTATTCTTTTTCCACAGAGGACAACAGGAAATCGAAGATGTATGTAGTAAAGTCTGAAATGGTTAATTCTAGCGTGAATTCACGTCACAAAAGTAATCAATCATAACAAAAACAACTTAAATTTTAAAATGACCAAATAAGATTCATTTTGAAGAAAATTCGATTTTGCTACTGTTTCCTACAATTTTATTTCATTTTAAAGAAAATTGGTTGACTTCAAGAATGATAACAGTGCAGAAAAGTCCGAAAAAGCGATTTCACGTCACGGTGGAATGTGTCTATAGTTATTTACTTGGTGTTTACTAGTCTGGCAACACTTTTTAGCTGCAGGAAACGGATTTACTGCATTGTTAAGGAGCCTGCATTCAGTCATCCCAATAACCATAGACTTTAATCCATAGTTGAGATCAAGGTTTGGTTTGACTTCGTGAGCATAATGTACACCAGGGTCCCCAATCAGGACACTTGAGAACCATGGACCACGATTTGGGATCATGTTCAAGCAGGTGGAATCATGAACCAGTATGCAAGCATCAAGATTCAATTTCTTGATCTTGAATCAGTGTCGAGTGTAAAGATCATGAATTTGAGATCAGAATCAGAGTCAATATCCTGATCAGGATATTCAGCTGAATCTTATCACAGGATCAGGTTTTAAAATCAGAATCAGAATCAAAATCAGGTTTGACGTTTTAAATTGTAAAAGTTCTGTGATAACCTCAAGTTGAAATTTATAATGAAATCAATAAGTTCTACGTCAACTTTGCGATCATGTGTTGACAACTTATTTGAATTTTGAGGTTCAGTTTTATGTCTAGTAAAGGAAATTTTGTCATCTACCACTTCTTCTTTGAGGCTCAACATCCAAAAAGTTTCTCAAAAGATAAAGTTTTTCAAAGCAATCGAGAGATTCGTTTTAATTCATTCACGGTTTAAGAATAGTTCATATACCGGTGCGTTTTTGATGGAAGAAGATAGTAAAATGCTGTATGTATGTATGTATTGAATCCACCTTGGGTTTACGGCAGCGCCGCGGTTGTGGCAAAAAAAATAACCCCACACGTCCATCTTGGCTACCACGCAACACAATAATAACCACTCAATGAGACTTCTAAGGGAATGGAATCGTAAGCAGAGGCACCAACGGTATCCAGGGTGAAAAAGGGAAAAGTCTCGAGAAGCTATAACCATGTTGTTGACTAACAAGATAGCATTGCAAATTATAATCCCGCCGCCAAGGCTTCCGAAAAAAGAGTGCGTCCTTGTTTTACAAAAAGTAATCAAACACTATCTTTCATCAACCATGCCAAATTCCCTTGACATAAATTGAGGAACGTCCAGTATTTGAAACGGTACTAGCATACACGGTAACCGCTCTTTTTGTAAAACGAGGATACCCAGATGCCCCTGCCCTTGTTGTTTAAATATATTAACGAAAAAATAAGTTTAATGTTGTTAAACGAAATAATATAATATAATGCAGTATATTGTAATAAAATATAATGAAAAGTAATATAATAAAACATAGTTTAAAAAATACATAATTTTATATAAAATAATAAAAAAAATTACATCGTCAAAATGAGAATGTATAATTTTGCAAACCTGTGAAGGAAGAAAAACATTAAAATTCAATAATAATCATGTAAAAATTAATATAAAAAATGTCATTAAATGGAATGATATAGTGGAATATATTGTGGAATAGTTTTCTCAAAATGCTATACTGCATTCTCGATGCTGAAAATAAATATGATTAGTTTCAGTAAAGTTTGAAGAAAATGTAAGATTAACTTATGTTATGTCAAATGCAAATTTAAACGGTTAACTCCAAGTGCTAGCAAAAATGAATTTTGGGTTTTGATTTTTTTAGTAGTTGCGTATGAAAAAATGCTGAATAAATATTTAACAGAAACTACAAATAATAACAACACTTAAATCCATGAAAATATTGTTTCTGAAATATTTGGTTAATATAATAAAAAGAATCAACACATTTCAATACCTTCAGCATTCAGAATAATAGTTGCATTAATTGTATTA